>NC_085956.1:6666666-6969696 GCF_963556715.1 Cydia fagiglandana
TAACTTACGTCATTTCGCCACAACAACGGACCCCTATTCGTTAATTGGTGTGGGTGGGGTCCATCCCGTAATGGTGTGAAAAATGTTGTGTTGTGTACAATTACGTTATGCCATGTAATATTTATTAGGTTTTTGGTGAGGGGTGCCGCATGGTGGTGGAATTAGTTATAATTCAATGAGGAATTATATCGATTTTTTAATAATGGTTCTTATCAACGCTCGGAACCGATTTTTTCCTCATGAATACAATAAATACCGGTATTATTACGTTTTTTTTCGTTTCGTCAATCAAATATGTAATACTTACGAAGTTTTTACCTAAATACATGATTCAGTCCTACGGAAAGAGCATTAATTTATTAATATTATTGGGCTATTTTGGGATTTCAAAAAAATATTCATTCATCATCATCATTATTTCACGCAGAGAAAGTCGCGGGCACGAGTTAGTACATTAATAAAAAAATATAAAAAAATCGTTCATCACTACACCCTTTTACATAAAGTTTTACAAATACCCGCTAAGAATTAATAATGAACTACCCACATATAGTTCACAATTAGGAAGAGGGTATCCTTAATAGTTAATTAAGCCGGTTACGGTAATTACCGTTAATTATTATTTTGGTGAAAGGGTTAATACTGCATCTCGTGAGGTTAAATTAATTACCTCTAATTTGTCTTCTGTAATTACCCCATTTTAAAACTGTAATTTTGAAACTGTAATTGTGCACCAATAGAAAACAGTTTTCTAAGTTTTGTTACGTAATATATACTAGGCACATAATTATACATAACTTATTAAAACTTTCTTGTTTTTGGGTAATATTTATAGTATTTTATATCTATTTTAAGATTTTTTTTTCTATTTCTTGTTTTAACTTGGCTATTCGCCACTTTCCAATATAGGGTCAGTTTATAAGAAAATCTAATTTTACACTCATTGGACTATGAATAGTATAACATGACAAGTATCATGTAAGAAACGCGGAAAAAAATCACTGCGTCAAACAAGATTCCAATTTGCGAGTCCTATTTCTCTCGACATGATTTTTTTCATTTTTTCTAGCAATACAAATACAAAATTCTTGACGGTCTTCCCTGAGTTTATGACCAATTTTTTTTTTAATTCTTCAAAACGCTCACAAGATAATACAACATAAAATTATCATACAAATAATGTCCACTTATCTAATCAATAAATTAAATAACACAACTATGACGGTCTTCCCTGCAATAAATTTTATCTGCTCATCTCTCCCACATTGACCTTAGTAAGCAGACGTCTCTGATTGATTAGTATAACAAATTTAGTAAAATTTGTTTTTCTTTTGTCAACAGGTCCCAGAAGCAGAAGAATGAAAAAACGCGCAACCCCAGAAGAGAAGAGACCGAGAACCGCTTTTAGCGCAGCGCAACTCGCTAGACTAAAGGTTAATTATATTCACATTTACCTCCGCCTTTAGCTCCTTTACTTTACTTCAAAATCAATTTCTGTTTGTCCCGTTTAGTTTTAGCTGGAGGTAGCTTTTGTTTGAATTCTGCCGATCATTTTGAATTTATTTTTTAATTCTAGAGTAGCATAGGGCTACCAACTTTTTTGCTAAACAACCAAACAATATAGCATTAAAAGACTTCGCAAAAGTCGAACCAACCTATCTATGTGTTCAAAGTAGGAGAAAATGTGAAGAGTTAATCATTCAATATTTGCACTAAAATCTGTAATCGGCGTAATCGCTCGCTAGGTACGGCCGGGCCTGGTTTATGCGCCTACTTAGTAGTCAATACATAAGCTCTGAATGTGTGTAGCACATCACACTTTTCCCCGATTGCTCCTTACTTGCCTTTCAAACTCTTCTCCAAAACTAATAATCAATTTTTCCACAGCACGAGTTCGCGGAGAACCGCTACCTGACCGAGAGGCGGCGGCAAGCCCTCGCCGCGGAGCTCGGCCTGGCTGAAGCTCAGATCAAGATCTGGTTCCAGAATAAACGAGCTAAGATCAAGAAGGCCTCGGGACAGAGGAACCCTCTAGCTATGCAGCTGATGGCGCAAGGATTGTACAATCACAGCACCGCGACTGAAAGCGATGAGGAGGAGGAGATTAGCGTGACGTAGAGAGGAGTTTTGTAGTTGAGGATACTGTATAGGCAATAGAAGCTAGAAGGGGGACACCCTCAACAGGGGCTGTAAAGTTTACGTGTACAATCACAGCACCGCGACTGAACGCGATGAGGAAGAGGAGATTACTGTTACGTAGGGAGGAGTTCCATAGTTAAGGATACTGTATAGTTCATAAGAGCTAGCTGCTTGGATGACTAGATATCATACAATATCAAGAAGTCCTCGGGACAGAGGAACCCTCAACAGGGGCTGTATAATAACAGCACCGCGACTGAAAGCGATGAGGAGGAGGAGATTAGTAGGGAGGAGTTCTGTAGGTGAGGGTACTGTATAGGTAAATGTTGTAAGAGCTAGCTTATTGGGAGGCTTGAAACGTCATCTTATTTGAAAAATTAGAATGACCTAGGATTAGATGGTCAATTCAAACTCAGTCAGTCTTTAATACAACAATTGTACAATTGATATAAATTGATAGTTAAAGAGAATGAAAGAGTTTAAAGAGCAACCACTAAGAAAAATAAAGTTAAATGTAATTCACAATCTGCCTACCAATTTATTTTTTGCGTAGGCATTTCTCTTATTTAGGTATTCCCGTTTATAGTTTTGATAATATAATAACTCCTATTATTAAAAACATATAAAATATTGTTTACTGATAGTTCAAACTTACGGAGGCTGATTCTAACTCCATCATTTGTAAGTTTAATAACAAAAATTCCTTGAGACAAAGACATATTAAATATATTAAGAACGGGGAACGGGTCACCCTCACCGTAAATTCCTGATGACACTCCTCGATACGGAGTGAAACATGTCGAGCGGTTTTCGACTTAAAATCCGTGAGTGACCCGTTCTTAATATATTTAATACATCATTTGTAATTCTACAAAACTAAATGTAAATAAAACACCATTGTTTTACAGTTACATAAAATCACGTTAGAAATAATTAGTGCTATTAAAAATGTTCCTGTATTTTACAATTAAAATAAGAAAATTATTTATTTGTCTTCATAATTATAGCATTGTGAATAGTAGGGCTTGTAATAATAAATTATTATAGATAATAATACGCCATTATACTGATAATTAATATTGATTTGGTGAAAATCAAAAACGTGGAATTTCCATTTTTGGGTATTTTCATACGATGTTATTATTTATGTTATATTTTAGACTTATACATATTTTTGTCTGACTTCATGTGTATATCCTTTAGGTAATGCTTTTAGCTGTCAGACTTTATATTGTAAGTTAGTATAAAACAACTTTTTTTTTATTAAAATCACGGATGCAGATTGTGACATTTTTGGCGAAACCATTTTTTCATTTTTTTTTTCATGTTGCACTGTTTTGTAATTAAAAAAAAAACACAAAATTTCGATAAAAGATGCGATATCTAACCAAATAGTTATAAGAATAAAACACTAGATAAAAATATAGAAAATTAGTCATTCAACGCACGTGACAAAATGAAAAAAAATATATAAAAAGTTTAAGCGTAGTTTTAGACATCATTATTATAGTATTTTCAAGGATAAGCTACGCTAAAAACTAGCCTGATTTAGATTTTTGTTAAAATGCCTTCGCCATTACAAAATCTTGCCTGTTTTCGAAAAAAAAAGGTAATTCCTTATCACTTGTGCCGTTGACTGTACTTTTTTATTTTAATGAACTTAGTCACATTTCTTCCATTTACGTTTGTAAATATTAATTTTAAATTATCTATTGGATGTTCGGTCTTGACTGTTTTAGTTTTAAGTGTAAAAATTAATAAATTATATCTATGGTTTTCAAATTAAACTTTGGTTTTATTGACATTCCACTACTTTTACATTTAGAGTTAGACCAAGAAAAGTCTGCAACGATTTTGATAGCATACACAGTGCGTTAATTTATACGTCATAATTTCATAGAAGTTTGACGTTTAAAATAACACTTGCACTGCGTGTGCTATCAAAATCGTTGCAGACTTTTCTTGGCTTAACTTTAGAGTTAAAGCATTTAGATGCATTTAAAAGTTTCAACCTTCTTTAAAAGGAAACTAGTCGCTTCTTCAGACAAACGTAGTTCTCGATTTTCCTCTCTGGATTATTAAATATGTTTTTTACACGATTTGATTATGCTGGGTGTAGCATGGTCAATATAAATCGAATCGTGTAAAAACATTAACCATTTCGATATTATTATTATTCGGAAAGGCTTACTTTGCACTTCAAAAACTAATAATAGCAAAGTTGCATTTTATTCACATGTGAGGCAAAGTAATCCAATGCAAATTCTGAGTTGTTTTCTTATGTTTGCTGGTAGAATTGACTTTTAAATAATGATTTTGGATGATAAATATTTAATGACATTCATTTGGATTTCATTTGGTTTGATATTTTACATTTAATATTTGCTTCGGGTTGGTGTGGTAAAAAATTTTGTGTTGCACTCGGGGGCAAATTTTGTTTAACCCTCGTGCTTTGAAACCCTCGCAACGCTCGAGATTCCATTTTTCGAACCACTCGCTATGCTCGTGGTTCAATTTTGGAATCTTTCGCTTACTCGGGTATCAATATTAGCACGAGCGGTTAAACAACAACTTTGCCCCCTTGTAAAACAAATAACTATTAAATATTTTAAAATCATAAGATTCATAATCATAAGACAGATAAACGCACCTAAGAAAGGTATACACTTCAGTCAGGGGCAGTTTCACTATAGGATTGCGGCTAGACCCTTTTGGATTTTTCATATGTGGCCTTCGGAAGCTATGCCTTTGTAGAATTTTTAGTCATCATTCATTTCCTTTTTTTTTACAACGATTTTTTCCTATTTTTTTACTTTTGATTTTTTACTATTGATTGACACGATGAACCCACGACTTTTGATCACACTCACATGAAAGGTTAAAGATGACACAAGGGGCCCACTGATTAACAGTCCGCCGGACGGTATCTGCCTGTCAGTTAGAACAAAATGTTAACAGTTCCGAACAACTGACAGTCCGATACCGTCCGGCGGACTGTTAATCAGTGGGCCCCTTTACGTTAGACCGGGCCGTGTCCGGGCCGGAGGTTCCGGCGCTTACTTTTCTATGACATGACAGGCGATCACGTGATGCTTTCCATAGAAAACAATGCGCCGGAAGCTCCGGCCCGGACACGGCCCGGTCTAACGTGAGTCATCCTTTATTCCTAAACATTGTTAACTTGGATTCGTTCTGTTCCCTTCATTTTGTGCAAAATGACATTCACGCCATCACCTCCACTTTTTTGCTAAACTTAGATCAAAGGCCGCCACACGGGAGTCCCGGGTTCGATTCCGAGAACACTTAAATCATGGCTGACTTAACGCCTGATTTACAGCTTTGTATGATTTATTCCAGTTAACATGAGAGGTACTTAGTATTTTGGTCTGTTTGGTTTAGCTAATGCTAGGACTTTGAAAGTAATGCTAATTTAGTTGAATGTGATTACGTATTACCAGACATATATATAACTCCGTATAAGATAAATAAAGTCTAAGAAAAAAACGTGCCTCGGACGGCCAAGGAAAAGTCGTTCTCGAATAGATGGCGCCATTACCTTTTTACTATTCTCGGCTAGATGGCGTTAACGACACCGTTTGGTATTTAACAATTTTAACACATATCAGTGAAAGAACATGGGTCAGTAGGGAACAATAAAAATTAAGAATCATTTATCCGTAAACATATTTTGATTATTTTATACATTTTCAATTTTATTTTAAGTTTCAATCGTGTGTCGATAGATGGCAGTAAATGTACCGTGACTACAAAATTGACAATGACAGGACCCCTCTATACTATCTATTCTTTTTGGTATTACCATACAAGAGGTATAGTAATTAACAATTAGCACGTAACATTTAACGTAATTTCTCGTTTACTATACCTTGTTTTGTACAGTCACCATAAATAGTAGCTGACAGAAAAATCATCATCATCATCTCAGCCATAAGACGTCCACTGCTGAGCATAGGCCTCCCCCTTGATGGGGGGTGAATGCCATAATCGCCACGCTTGGCAGGCGGGGTGGCGATCGCAGTCGAGTACACCGAATTTGAGGGACGGTGCTGGGCAGCACGGGCGTCCACCGGTGGTCTTCGACGTAGTTTAGGGACATACCCGGGTCCACGGTCAGGGTCCGGGTCCGGGGACAGAAAAATACACAATATTAACTAATTATTTATTTTACAAGAGGGCAAAGTTGTTGTCTGCTCGTGCTAATATTGATACCCGAGCAAGCGAAAGATGAAAATAATAGAATCTTGAGCGTTGCGAGGGTCTTAAAGCACGAGGATTAAACAATTAAAAATTGCCCCCGAATGAAAACAATTTTTTTCATTTGACATAAGAAAACAACTCAAAATTTGCATTCCATTACTTTGGCTCACATGTGAATAAAATGCAACTTTGCTATCAGTTTTTGAAGTGCAAGGTAAGCCTTTCCGAGCTGGTATGGTGAAAAGTTCTTTACCTATACTCGTAGATGACAGGAAAACCTATTAGAAATTTGCAGTTAAGCGTGAGTCAGACTTAATGTACGAAACCCTTGAAACGCGAGTCCGCCTCGCACTTGTAAAAACAAGTCTATAAATTCTAATAATAAATAATAGTCTATTATTGTCTAAAAAGACAATGTGACGTCGTGAGCACACTTCTCTGCTTAGCACAGTGACGGAGTGACACTTCCTCACTTTTTGTCCAAGTTGGGGCAAAGTTCGCTTACGGACTCCAATCTGCCATCAACAAATCATAATTATTCAAGCCGCCAATGGCGCGCGACGGACCAAAATACACGTCGAAAGAATGCCACAGGATGTCAGCAATAGCAGGGGTCCGAAACTCCTCTCTTCGGGCAAACTCGACTCCGCTCGGCTCAGCATTGCTCCGAGCAATTATTAGGGTTGACTCAACTTGACGTCCCTTTGCGTACACGACCACAGATAAAATAAGCTTGAATTTTGACAACCCTGAATAGCCGAAAGGGATAGTGCCATATGTTTTAAGGGACAGCATGATTCGACTCTGAACCGCTGTCAAACTTCGGTTTTGTAGGAAGTTTCCTCTCTGTACGGTAGTACTATTCTTTATTCTGTGTCAATAGGTACCGTGACGTCATTGTTCTGTTTTTCATATAAACTCCGTGGTTAATCGTTTTGACAGTTCGAAAAAAGAAACTGATTTGACTAGTAGTCAAATGCCCTATTATTAGAGATGCCCCGAATAGTGAATTTGGCCGAATACCGAATACCGAATATTCGGCCCTCTCTCTCGGCCGAATACCGAATATTCGGTGACCGAATATTTGGCATGAGATACGAACATTTTGAGTCACAATTATTACAAAAACTGTTCGCCGACAAGGCACAACGTTTGCTAAGATATATTTTTTATATTGAGCAGAATTAATGAATGTAGTTAGAGTCAATCAAATCAGACTCATGATAAAAATAAAATATTTTGGAATCAGTAAATGCTCAACAACGTGCCTTCGTATTTAACCACTTTCCAAGAATACATTACATATTAAAACTACTTAGTATTGGTTATTTTTTTGTGAAATTTTTCTTTTTAGGTAAATGCAACAGATATTCGGTATTCGGCCGAATAGTAGGTAACATTCGGCCGAATAACGAATATTTGGCAAAGTGGCCGAATAGGCCGAATACCGAATAGTTGCCGAATATTCGTGGCATCTCTATCAAATGCCCTATTATTCAAGCCGCCAATGGCGCGCGACGGACGAAAATACGCGTCTAACCATATGTCACCGAGGACATCTTTAATTGCCCACCAATTAGTGGGTGCCGCCATATTTCATAATATTTAACCGTGTAATGTTTTGGGGTTAAAATTAACTGTGTGGCGTAGTTTTGATTTGGCGTTAGTTTAAGTTACTGTCATTTATTTGTACAATTTACTGTAAGGCGAGAGGAAATATACCGTGTGTGGCCTGTAACACGAGCAAATAATTAAAACATAGATTGTACTCCTCAAACGGTGACACTTTTGTTCAACAACTTTTAAAAATTATGAAGTTGTTATATTCCCTATTTTGCATACAAAATAAATATTATCTTCAATGGACGCCATCGCCACGCCATATCATTGTGATTGACGTTGCTTAAACATAACAAAATTCGCAATACATTGCGTCTTACAATAAACATTAAAGTGTATTAAAAATCAAACCACAAGTTATTTTTAAAAGTCGCTGAACAAATGTTGGTCATGCAGTGTGAGGAGTACAGCCTACAGTTTAATTTTTTGCTCATATTAGAGGCCACACCCGGTATAAAACTAAGTTCTCAGTACTCTTTTGACTTCAAACAATCGGTACATTAAGTGGAATAAATGTATATTCCACTTATCTGACGCACCTACCTATCACTGAAAGTTAACCCTTCTCCGCCCGTGGCTTGAATATTTCCTAATATGTACTCCATCAACAAAAAAAGACTTGATTAGCTAAATAGAATTATATATGTCAAACCTAAGGGCAGATTCAATTCAATTCAATATATTTATTTTCAGACCATGTCCATATTTGTATCGTGTTCTGATCAGGAAAAAGTAGATAATATTTTTTTTCTTTGGGCGCCCTGGGCGTCGGCCAACCCTCCATACAAAGGTCAATAATATAGCGTATTTTTTTAAAATAATCATAACACTACAGAATAGGCCCTTAATCGAATCACCACTATTTTTATTACGCTTTGTATGCGTATATATGTCGGCGGCCGATCGTAAGATTAGGCATATCGTGAAATTCCTAGGTACCTATATCGTGAAACGTGAAAATCATTGACTCGTTCCCTGAGTCGACGGAGCCCCGCTGCGGGGCTCCTATTTCTGGGCAGTTTGCCCTTCTGGCATCTGAAGCAACCTAACGAACCTATCCTGCCTATCTATTGGTTTAACATGACAATCGTCAAAACATTATACAGGAACATTACGATCTGCCTGATCTTACGATCGGCCGCCGACATATGTACCGTAAAACGGGGTGAAAAGACACGATTTTCAACTTCAAGGACGATTTTCACCAATAATCCAAATGATAAAAGTAAAAATTTAGACATCATTTTATGAGTCTTGGTTAGTTCTTCAATTTTGCATTTGTGAAATCAATTTTGACTTTTAGGCAGTTTGGTTACTTCTTGTGGTTTGTGGTATCAATGTAGAGAATAAATAGTCTACTTTATACGTATTCCTAAAAATCTGATTTTAGAGATGTACGTTTTTAAATATAACAACTTGAAAGAAAAAGTTCAAAATTTCTCTATTCACCCCGCGATTTCTGTTGACCCCGTTTTACGGTACCTAGTTATAGTAGTTATTCTAATTTGTTGTCATGAAATACATACATGTATGTAGGTACTTATGTATATTTATATTTATAGCTACTTAACACGATCTCAGTACGTTTTAAATGGCCGTTTCAGCTTCACTTACCGCACATTTAGTTAAGCTCACGTGCTAAAAGATATATTAAGTACGCGATAACGGCCGACAGACAGACAGACAGACGATAATTAATGCTTAGGGACAGGAACTGTCCGCGGCCGCGTAAAATATGAATTATACTATACGAGTACTTGCTAGTTGTGTGAACACTTTTAAGTGTATGCACTTTAATTATTATTTTTTACTTATTAAAAAAACCGGCTAAGTTCGAGCCGGAGTCGCGTACGAAGGGTTCCGTACCATTACGCAAAAAATCACTTTTGTTGTATGGGAGCCCCACTGAAATATTTATTTTATTCTGTTTTTAGTATTTGTTGTTATAGCGGCAACAGAAATACATCATCTGTGAAAATTTCAGCTTGTTAACTATCAAGGTTTATGAGATACAGCCTGATGACAGACAGACAGTCGGATAGAGGGACGGACAGTGGAGTTTTAGTTATAGAGTCCCGTTTTAACCCTTTGGTTGCGTTTTGAAACGCGCGACAGCATCGCTAAAATCAGACCAAGACGAGTCTGCAACGATTTTAATAGCACACGCATTGCAAGTGTTATTTAATACGTCATAATTTCACAGAACTTTGAATTTGAAAATAACACTTGCACTGCGTGTGGTTTGAAAATCGGTGCAGACTTTTTTGGTCTAACTCTACATAAAGTCGCCGTAGGCGAGCGACCTCTGTTAAAATGGCCACTGACGAGCCTTCCAACAGTCCAAATAGCGTGGCTGCAATCCAAAATCGGTCCGTCAATGTCAAAAACGTACAATGTTCAATATTAGGATGCCGTCCATTTGGATGAATCCATTGCAACGGCATCCATTTGGAAGGCTCGGCAGTGGCCAGCTTTAGTTTTGACACAAAACAGTTGAAAACGTTGAGAAGTGTGTGTGGTGTAAGATTGCAAGATAGAATTAGGAACAGTGTGATAAGGGAACAGTGTGGACTGAATGTAGATGTAGTGACAAAAATTGAGAAAGGTATGTTGAGATGGTTTGGACATGTGGAAAGAATGAGTGAAAGAAGGCTGACAAAGAGAGTGTATGAAGGAGAAGTGGAAGTGGGAGTTGGAAGGGGTAGACCTCGGCGGACTTTCTCTGATCAGATCGGGGAAATCCTGAAGAAAGGCCGGGTCAAGAGCACCCTAAACCAGCGAGCGTGTATGAGGAATGTTATGAATGTGAAGGAAGCGAAAGAGGTATGTCAGGATCGTAGCAAGTGGAAATCCGTGGTCTCTGCCTACCCCTCCGGAAAATAGGCGTGATTATATGTATGTATGTACAATTGAAAACAATCGGGAATGAAATCGTATAACTGGTCACTTTACGGTGGCCATATTATAAGTCAATGTCCATTCATTTAGCTATATGGTCAACCGGTACAACTTTTAGATAACCCGTTAACACTTTGAACATATTTACATCTATATTTATACATGTTGACCACTCTATCGTGAATATATTATACGCGCAGTCAGTAAGTAAATCTGTCAACGGAACATATACCGGGTGTGGCCTGTAACATGAGCAAAAAAATTAAACTGTAGGCTGTACTCCTCATACTGACCAACATTTGTTCAGCGACTTTTAAAAATAACTTGTGGTTTGATTTTTAAAACACTTTAAAGTTTATTCTAAGACGCAATGTATTGCGAATTTTGTTATGTTTAAGGAGTGACAAGCAACGTCAATCACAATGATATGGCGTGGCGATGGTGTCCATTGAAGATAATAATTATTTTGTATGAAAAATGGGGAGTCTAAATAATTCATAATTTTTTAAAGTTGTTGACCAAAAGTGTCACCGTTTGAAGAGTAGAATCTATGTTTTAATTATTTGCTCGTGTTACAGGCCACACCCGGTATATTAAAATACATATACATTCTGGCGGTAGGTAAGTGAATCTGTCAGCGGGACATTTATCATAGTAAGTGCGCTAAAATAAACCTGGTAGCGGTTGGAGGGTTGAATATTTTTGTAGAAAAATAAACGTAAAACAGTTAGTAAAGTCTGCAGCGCAGTTTTGATAGCCCAGGTAGTGCAAGTGTTATTTTAAACGTCAAACTCCTATTAAATTATGACGTGTAAATAACACTTGCACTGCGTGGGCTATCAAAATCGCTGGAGCTTTTTCTTAACTTTAAAGTACCTTTTAAATTGGACCTAGCTAGTATTTTTTCAAGTCAGTCAAGCGTGAGTCAGACTTAATTAAACTTAGTTTTTGATCCGACCCCTACGGGTTATTTAAAGATATTTCATTCACGTCACACATAAAAAATACATTGTTTAAAATTGGGTAATGTACGGAACCCTTTGAGACGCGAGTCCGACTCGCACTTAACCGATTTTTTTTCTTTTAGTTTGACGTTTGGCGATGTATGATTGTTGTATTAGCTAGGCTCCCATAAACTCTCTTAAGGCATGTCCAGACGGGGACAATTTTTCGCCAATCTGATTAAATTGGATCAAATCAGGCCGTGCGCACGCAATCGCCAATTTGGTTCGCCTATTCAACCGCTGATTATGATCGATATTACCGATAAAATGGGGTGCAGACGCACTTTCACCTATTTTAAATTTAGGGTGATGACCCTAAATTTAAAATTGGTGAACGTGACCAAATTGGCGTTTGCGTCCGCACCACCTGATTTGATCGGACAATGTTATCATATTGGCGAAATATTGTTCTCGTCTAGACAGGCCTTTACTGCAAGCTCAAATGCATGCATTTAACTGAACTGCCCTAGTCAATCATAAACATTCAAGTCATGACCGACATATTTGACGTTAAATAACTTCTCCACACATTCCTCATTGTTATAATTACAATAAACACTAGAACAATGAACAATTATTGTTCAAAACAATATTTAACCTTAGTACTTTTAAAACAAACTTTAATTTACCACGCATCAACTCCAAATCTCATACATTCATAACCAACTATTAAATTTGCCGTCTGCATTTTTAAATTTGTACTCGTGATATGAAATTTACAAACATAAATTTTCACTTATACAACTGAAATTTCTTAACGATTTGTACGTAATCCAACTGCATTTAGAAGTTGGTTTCCGTTGTAAGAAAAAGTCAATATTGTACATAGATTTTAAGTCGATCATGCTCGTTACTCGTATACCAAACGTTACACTTGAGTCAGACGAAATTGAACCTTAATTTCAAGTGTATAAGAGTGTTGTTGACCGCATTTTTTTCCAAGTCATCGGGTGTTTTCGTCAAACATCGTGAGCGTTCGGCAAACATCGGCGGTTGTAAGATGGTGATAATTTGGAAACTGTAACGGGTTTGCTTGTGTTGTTATTCCACTTATTTCCTTCCGTTTGTTTTTTTTAATTTACTTCGTAACGCTTCTATGGCGCCGGTAAGTACAGTCAGCAGAACTAGAAGCTTAGCACCCTACAAACAAAACAAGTACATACCGGGTGTGACCTGTAATATGAGCAAAAATTTAAACTGTAGGCTGTACTCCTCATACTGACCAACATTTGATCAGCGTAATATTTAAAAAATCTTTCGCGTTTTGAACACAATTAACTCACATTTATAGACGACTCTATCGCAAATTTATTTTATTACCTTTATATACCTACCCACGTTTCTGATAAATTCGCGATAGACTCATCTATACACGTGAGTTAATTTTTATTCAAAACGCGAAAGATAAATATTACGCTGAACAAATGTTGGTCAGTATGACGAGTACAGTCTAAAGTTGATTTTTTATTTTGTATGAAAAATAGGAAAGAAAAAGACATCATAATTTTTAAAAATTATTGATCAAAAGTGTCACCGTTTGAGGAGTACAATCTATGTTTAAATTATTTGCTCGTGTTACAGGCCACACCCGGTATAATATGATGCAGGGGTGCTAAGTATTTTTTCGCTCGATTTGGCAAATATTCAAATAATAAGTCAAGAATATGTATCTTTTATAAAACTTTATATTTTCATGTTTTATAAGAAAAAGTAAGACATGGGGTTAAGTTTAAATCAGTATGTATTTAGTCGATACTACGTGTAAGTATCAGTTTTAACAGAGGGCCTACCGCGAAAATCGATATTTTGCTTTCTTGCTCCCTCTCTTATAAGGTAGATATGCAAGATATTTGAACGATAGAGAGGCAGATAACGAAATTCCTATTTTCGATTTCATAACTGAAATACGGCAAGGCCGGATAAAATAGATGCAAATAAGTATTTTATTACTTTATTCTCAGAACTGTCGCCTGCGGTATTTCCGGACCGATACGACCTTCAAACCTTCAAGAAAAGCGCGTACTCCCATCTTAAAGGCCAGCAACCCGCTTGCAAGCCTTCTGGTGTTGCGGTGTCCATGGGCGGTGGTAATCGCTTACCATCAGGTGATCCGTCTGCTCGTTTGCCTCCTATATCGTAAAAAAACCTGAAACCCAAAATAGTTGTACTTCATTTTTTTACTTTTTATATGGATCACTCTAATACCCGAAAAGAACTTTTTTTTTCTACTAAATTAAAAATAATTTTGAACATTTAAGCATAACCCAACTTTGTTTTAACTAAGTACTTCCTATGCAATAGTTATATATTGGTCCGTCGCAGTAGTAATAGGTTTTCTACTCGGAATGCGGCGATCGGAAAACGTGTAAAATGTACCCGAAGTGGAGCGACCACACACGACGCGAGCGCGCGTAATATGGACGTGCCCCATGTACATAAATTCATTCTTCGATTTAGATATAGCCTGTCGGATTTCTATCATCAACATCGCTATACATTTACTATGGCATTTACTTGATCTGATCTTGAGAAAAGCGGACAGACTACACTACAGTAGGTATTTTTTATTCTTTGATTTTATAAAAACTTTTTTAAGAAAATATCATTTCTAAATTGAACGTTTCCTTTGTTTATGGTGTAATTTTCCCGAAACTTTTCCACGTTTTCCAACTTCTCAGAAATTCAACATTCGGCAAATCGCACATCCGTAAGTTAAAGTTTCAAATGTTTCGCGTTTTGAACAAATATTAAAATATTCGAATCTATGCTACGAAAAATCCGGGATCCTATCTCATCGCATAATAATTGATTGTCATAATGTAATGTTACGCATAAATCTCTTTTCGCATATTTTTTCTCCAGCTGAAACAGAAAGTATTTTCGAAAATATTTTGCATAGGTTGTGTAGAGTAGGGTAGGTTAGGTTTGTGTTATAATTTTTCGGAAATGTTAATATTTCCAGCACAATAACAATTATGCGAAATGAGTTTTATGCGTAACATTACATTAGGGCAATCAATTATTATGCGACCCAATATGGACCCGAAAAATCCCGTTTCTGGTGACGATTTTAGATAAATGTGACTTTTTACGGCTGGGGCTTACGTCGCATAGCGCCGCAATAATATTGGAGCGGCGGTAATAATAGCATAAGCGCCAACTGCCGTAAGGTACCTTTACCCGTGGGACGTCACAAATAGCAAACTTTCAATCCTCGTTTCGAAGCTTTCTGCGGTTCAAAAAGCGACGTAAATCCTGAAAGATACAAAACTAAGAAACCGAAATATTAAAAAATGAAAAGCCTCAATAATCCGCCGGCACAGCCTCCTTATGTATCTCGTTACTCGGGAGCTATAACCGGCATTAATAACAACAGCGCGAGAGTGCGGCGATACCGTGGTACGGGGGCGACGTGGTACGGGGGCTACGTGGTAGGGGAGCGACGTGGTACGGGGGCCGTAGGAATTATACTATGACGATTTTAGATAAACGGCCAACATTTAATCCTAGTTTTGAAGCTATTAGATATCAAATTGTTTATTTATTTATTGGCATTTATTGAACTTGGTTCAGTACAAGAGTTGCAGTAGAGTAGGTACGACTACCATAATTTTGACACTCGCTAGCGTGTCCGTAACGAAATTTACTTTCTATGCATCTCGCCCGTGCTTTTAGCGAATATGTCAGTTTGACACTGTTAAAGCACTTGTGTTAAGTTTAATCGATATCTTTAAATGAGCAATTCTTGTATTTACATACATAGATATAGTATAGTTATTTCGGGGATCTTGTATTGGAAACGACTCTAACAATTTGGATGTAATTTGCTATATGGGGGTTGTCGGATGCGAAATCGATCTTATCTCTGGGAAAATTTTTGGGGCGACTTTTTGAGTCTTTAATGTTTTTTCGAGCAAAGCTTGGTTTCCCAGGTATTGAGATTTAATTCACCTATGTACTTATGTTGATTTTTGGTTGTAAAAGAAGATAAACTTACTAAGTTAAACTTAGCAACTTTATTTTTATCGAGAAATCATTTATTTACAAACAATATAGGTATATACAGTGGACTTACTAAAAGAAATTAATAACTAGCTTAAATCTAAAATAGGCCCCTGAGGCATTGTACCAAGGATGCTGGCGGCATTTCCTCGCGTATCGCAATGCTGATGGGAGGTAGCCGCCAGCTCTTTGGTCACCAGTTACGTCAACCAGACGCTTCGCGATTTCTGCGAACAACTTATTCGCGCTGGGAACTTTACCTCGTTTTTGTAGCTAAACAGCATCATATAACCATATAACCGGCAAATTAAGGTCTTGAAGTGATTGTCCACCCACTCTACCCTTTACTGATAGCCGAAAACGGTGGAAACAGTGCTCTTCTGGTGTGAAACGCACATAATATGAAATCAGCATACACATAAATATGTAAATAATTACAATTTAAGGCTCTTTTACACCTACACGTCACAATTGCTTACATATTTGAGAAAATGGGACGTTATAATATTCTTCAAAGGCTTATGGGATAGGTTTAAGGGATTAATCATTTCTTTCTATAATATAAGAGGCAAGCGCTGGTGGCCTAGCGGTAAGAGCGTGCGACTTTCAATCCGGATGTCGCGGGTTCAAATCCCGGCTCGTACCAATGAGTTTTCCGGGATTTATGTACGAAATATCATTTGATATTTACCGGTTGCTTTTCGGTGAAGGAAAACATCGTGAGGAAACCGGACTAATCCCAATAAGGCGTAGTTTCCCCTTTGGATTGGAAGGTCAGATGGCAATCGCTTTCGTGAAAAGTAGTGGCTACGTCAAATCATGGGATTAGTTGTCAAGCGGACCCCAGGCTTCCATGAGCCGTGGAAAAATGCCGGGATAACGCGAGGAAGAAAAAAAAGCAAACGAGCAGACACATTGCCCTACGGTAAGAATTTACCGTTGCTCATGGACACCTGCAACACCAGAGGGAGTGCAAGGTCTCTATTGTTTCCCAAAGTTTAACGTCATAATGTATTCAATCAATCAATCAATCAATCAATCAATCAATCAATCAATCAATCAATCAATCAATCAATCGATATATTTATTTTAGTATTGTTTGTCCTCATTTTCGTTAGTGGTCATTTGGTTCAGACGCGTAACTTTTCAGGATTGCTATATGACACGGCGCGATTCGGAAAACGAATTAGAGAGTCACTAGATATGAAATACAGTAGAACCCGCTTAAGACGATTCTGAGGGGACCTAGCAATAAAAGCGTCTTAAGCGGGAAATCGTATTAAACGTGAATAAAAACTAGTATTATTTCATGTACAAACATCGCAGCGGTCATAATGAGCGAATGATATCTTAGTGTAGGTAGGTATAAGTTCCCACTCACACTTTAATCTAGGAACACTAACGATAGGCTCAGCTAAAAAGTCGTGGAGTAACTAACCGCAAATAAAAATCTGGGAGCGATAGCTTGCACTCCGTGGTCCATAACCGTCAAGCAGATGGCATAGCATTCTCATACCGATAAGGACCCGACAAAAGATATTAGACAAAACAAAAAACCTAAGGTAGGTAATACATACAATACATTAAAAAATGTCGGCTTACGGCGTATTGCATAACAATACCACCGTACAACGGTTATGCCAATAACCGATGGTGCATAACGGGAATTTTAGATGGCGTATTAAGCGGGACGCGAGTCGTATTAACCGTGAAAATATGTATGAAAACAGGCCTAAAGTTGCAGGGACCGGCGTAAAATGGCGTAGTATGCGGGAAATCGTATTAAACGTGATCGTATTAAGCGGGTTCTACTGTAGTAAAGATATGTGACGTTCCACGGCAAAAGGTACCATTTCCCCGGCTAAATATTGGTGCAGCCTTAATAATAGCGTAAACGCCAGCCGCCATAAGGTACCTTTTACCATGGAACGTCACATATCTTTACTATTTCATATCCAGTGAATCTCTAATTCATTTCCCGAATTGCGCCGACAAACCTAACCTAACCATACGAAAATCCTGAAAACTTAACTAGCGATTTTCGAAATTATCCGGTTGTCGAAGTTACCCCAACCTTACTTTATATCCCGCCCTCCCCTATAATCTCACCACCGTTTACCATCTTTTCTTTCAACTTTAACTGCAACTACCACATTTAATGTGGTTACTCGTATGGTTTTGATATTTGTATACAAAGTAACCCATTTTTATTAAGTGGAAGTGTTGGTATAGCTTCCTAGCCGCATCAATCGAATGTGAACTATTAAAGTACCTTATAGTGCGTCAAACAAACGCTCGCTGGGAGTATACGGGGTTCGAACCCGGACTGTGCCGCCTCCGGGTCACATAAATAATCAAATTAGGTATCTTAATATCTGGGAGACCGAACTTCCTCGGAAAACATATAAAAACTCAAGAATGCGCGTTATCCAGAGATAAGATCTAGCTAGTTCCATTTTTGCCCCTGAAATAGCTAATTTCATTGAAATCGTTAGAGCCGTTTCCGAGATTCCCGTTTTTTTTTACTTGAACCAACGACCATCGGATGGCTAGATGCTCTCAAGTCGGCAAGCAGTTGTTTTGAACTCCGTTCATGTCCCAATTTCAGTTTTTCATTATTTTTAGGAAAACGGCTGAAGTTACTAAAAAACGCACAAAAAATTGAGTCGCTTAACTTCAAACTCGGCTAAATCCATCATTATAGTTCGTTTTTTTTAGCATTAGAAAGAACTTGCAAGAAGGTAAGCGATCTTGACATGTCTTTTAATTGAAAATCGCTTTATAAAAATATAAAACTATTACTTATGAAAGCAGAAGAATATAAATGATCGTATTAGATTCATAATTGTTACATATTTGCCGTAACTTATTTTTAAAATGTGTTTTGCAATTAAAAGACACATCAAGATTGTTTACCTAATTTCTAATGCTAAAAAAAACGAAGTATAGGTGATATATAAATCATTACGCGATTTTGGTATTAAGGAATTGTGATAGGGTAGATATTTGCTAAGAGGGTCGAATGGATTTACCCGAGTTGTCGACACAGTGTGAATTTTAATTCTTTTGTGCAGTGCGCAGTACGTAGTGTCAAGGAGGATTCGAGTTTTGGCCGAAGGGTGTCAAGTTCCGGCGGTTCCGCGGCCGGCTCCCTGACACTGCGGGGTTGCGAACTGCAACGCAGCCATAAAGGATGACTCCCGTTAGACCGGGCCGTGTCCGGGCCGGAGCTTCCGGCGCTTACTTTTCTATAACATGACAGGTGATCACGTGATGATTTCCATAGAAAACGATGCGCCGGAAGCTCCGACCCGGACACGGCCCGGTCTAACGTGAGTCATCCTTAATTGTGTGTTTTTAGTTTTAAGATACATATTTTGTAATAATATGTATGCTAGTTTTAAGGTATTTATGTATGGGCCAATAGTTGCCTGAAAAATAAATATTTTCATCTCATTTCATTTCATTACCGAGGTTCTACTGTAACATTACTTTTAATTCAATGACACAAGGTCCCGAATTTGGACCCGTAAGTACACTTGCTCTCGCACAATCGCTGGCCGGGATCAAAAAATGTATTGGCACAGCGCGACCGAGACCACTTGATACTTGATGGGGACACACATAGGAATTACGTTTTGATACTTGAATATCTAATAAGATATGTGATATATTTGGGTTAAAATTAAAATTCAATTTTAATAATAATTTAGGAGAACCTTGTTCTAATTTAGTAAATGAAATAAGTATACATTCTAAGCGACACTTGCACCATTGCACTAACCCGGGATTAACCCGTTAAACCTGAAGTTACCATGGTTACCAGTACAATTTGACACCTGATTAACGCTTTAACTGGTTAACCCCGGTTTAGGGGAATGGTGCAAGTGGGCCTAAGGCGTTTAAACTGTTTAAAGCGTTTCAGTTTTCCTAACATATAAGATATGTCTAGAAAATTCCAGTAACAATCAATTAGACAGCGAAATAATTATTTCCGGTCAATTGCCAGTCTCCTAAAAATAGCATCTGTATCTAATTTGCGTGGAAACTTTTCTTCACTTCATTGTTAAAAATACTGGTTTCTAAATTTGTAATATCAAAAACATCCTTAGTAATAATAAATTTAATACGGTTTTTGACAATTTAATTCTATGGCATGTTTTATCGTGACTAAAATCGTGAGGCATAAAATGTAAAATTAAAATATCTTCTTTATTACTCAATTTAAGCATGCGAATGTTTTGCGATTTTATGCTTCAGGTACACCGTATCTCGTCACTAATTGCAGCGGTTAGGTTCCGTTTGAAAATTGTTAGTATTTCCGAGATCTGAGTTCAGTTCAAAAAGTTTCACGTAAAATACATAGGGGTTTTCATATTGCCCGATCAGGGCTTTATAGCGGTTATCCGCAAAAATCGAAGTTCGCTCGTTCGTTCTGAAGGGGATTTTTCTCTGTCGCTCTAATTACGCCTTCATTGGAGTAAAAGAGAAAGATCCCCGCAATTTCCGAATTACGGTTTTCGCGGTAGCCGCTCTGATATCGGATGTAGTATCCTACATCCGCGTAGTCAGGCCGCAGGGGCGCGCCCAGGCGCCATCTTTAGCGGTAACGCACACTACAACAAGCATTATGCCTACACCTTCGCACATAAACAAATATTATCGGTCCGACAGCTGACGGGAGCTTCGACATGGCTGAATTTATCGGAAGTGCTTTCCGATATCGGATGTCGGAAGGTGCTTATGACAAAAACAGCTGCAGGAGAGTGCCATACAACATCAAGTACGCCTTTTTTGAGTTATCTATCGTTTTTTAGTAATATTTTTTTATAGATTGAATAAATATAAGTACACACTACCTACACAAACATTATTTTAAAATTTCGCTTGATCGTTACCTATTTCATCTCCTTAATCTTCAGGTAAATCCGAGTATTAAAACCCCGATTTTTTCTAAAAACAAAGCTATACCGCGAAAATCGAAGTTCGCAAATTGTGGGCATTTTTCTCTGTCACTCTAATTACGCCTTCATTGGAGTAAAAGAGAAAGATCCCCACAATTTGCGACTATCGGTTTTCGCGGTAGCCCCTTTGTTGTCTTTTTAGAACGGTCACCAATCTAATCTAACCTAACACAAAGTCTTATACAGGATAACAACAGGATGCATTTTTCAAAATTATGGAAAACATAACGGTTTTTGAAAAAACGCGTTCGGGCAAATCAAACTTCGGCAAATGAAACATCGTAGGTTCAGACCTCGGTTGTTGTATAAGGTGGGGTACTAGTGCTCGACATGCTAATGCCCAATGGATGACACCCCGCTGTCAACTATGACAATGACATGTACTGGGACCGCGTCGAGCACCAGTACCACCTTAGGTAGAGCAGAAAAAATCGTTATCGAAAAATTGCAAAAAAATTACTAAAAATTCGGTCAGAAAGGTTAAAGAACCATATGTATAATATCAGAAACTTACGCATCAAATACAATGTTGATCCCCCGTTATATTACAAAAACCCCAATTAAGCCGTTAAACGATTAAATCTGCACAATCTATCAAAACCATGCGAACTCTAAAAAAAGAAAAAAAACCGGTAAACTATCAAGACTTATTGCGCACGACGAAATGCTGCGTCGACTTGGGTGGTCCGATGTTTGTTGTCTTGCTCGCGCGCGCGGGGAAAGGTGGTGGCGTCCCGCTCTGGCGGAGGTTTGGGTGTCAAAGAGTATGGAGGTAGAAAGTTGGATGGGATTCTTATTGGAATCGTATTGGCGAGTTCTTTATAATAGGCCTGAGTTACACTTGTAAGTTTTACTTACGTAAGTAGGGACACGGCTATACTACAGAATGAGAGATGAATATCGTTATCTCATTCTAACAAATAGCTTTGTCCCTACTTACGTAAGTAAAACTTACAAGTGTAACTGAGGCCTTACATATGACAAGTAAGTAAGTGAGTGAGTAAGTAAGTATATTTAGTTCGTTTTTTTTGCCCTTAGAAATAAGGTAAACAATCTTCATGTGTCTTTTAATTGAAAAATACATTTTAAAAATAAGTTACGGCAAATATGTAACAATTATGAATCTAATACGATCATTTATATTCTTCTGCTTTCATAAATGATAGTTACTGATTTTTAATAAGCGTTTTTCAATTAAAAGACATGTCAAAATCGCTTACCTTCTTCCAAGTTCTTTCTAATGCTAAAAAAATGAACTATAAGTGTAGACTTAGACCAAGATAAGTTTGCAACGATTTTGATAGCACTACACGCAGTACAAGTGTTATTTGTGTCGCTTAACTGTCAACTCGGGTAAATCCATATTACCGTCTCAGCAAATAATTATCCTATTATTAGAGAGAAGCCTTACCAGGTGGCGCTAATTTTTTCAAGACCAGCTTTGAGCAAAGTTGTTTCGCGCTAAACCAATAGGTGGCGCTCAATTACCTACTGATTTGCTGCAACTTCAGCCCGCAACAGCTTCACGCAAATAAATGGCGCCATATTGCCATCCTCTGGTTTGACCCACTTTTGGCTCGACACTGGTGCGGTGCGGTTGTCCCGAAATTCGCGATCATTTTTGTCCACGCTTTATTTAGTTTGAATTTAATTTTGATTTGTTCGTTTTCATCAATAAATTGAAATTACTTTTGTAGCCTATGTGTTTTTCCTTATAAATTCTCATCCCCTTGCTAAAACTATTACCTTTCCTTAGTATCAAAATCGCATAATCGACAGATGGACTTACCCGAGTTTAACGTTAAGCGACTCATTTATGCGTCATAACTTCATAGAAGCTTTAAGCGTTGCAGACTTATCATCGTCTTACTTTTTAGTATTTTAATTTGGAATATGTTTAACGTTTTCTTCTTAGAGGACCAAGCTAACTCTGCACTGGATTTGCAATGACAAAGTGCGGCATTGCCATCATTAAGTCAAATAGTATGAAGTCTCCTTTTTTTTTCAAATGGAAATTTCGCATTTTTGGAAACTTGACGACACACGACTTTTTAGCGATTGACCATAGTGTCATAATTTCACAAATTAAGGTAAAGGATGACTTACGCTAGACCGGGCCGTGCCCGGACCGATGCGTCCGACATACCATTTTCTGTGACGGCTGATCGGTGATCACGTGGTGCTTTCCATAGAAAACGAAGAGCCGGAAGCTCCGGCCCGGCCCCGGCCCGGTCTAACGTGAGTCATCCTTAAGTCATCGTTAAACCAATCAATCCACTGAAAGCAGCGTCATTGACCCCTATACATGCATACTATTATAATATGTTGTGTATATACGACCTTGAAATTTTAAATTGATATTCTTTATCTGTTAGTGCCACATGCATCATCACTAACCCGGGGTTAACCGGTTAAACCTAGAATTACCATGCTGCCATGTATAATTTGACACTGGGTTAACGGGTTAACCGGTTAACCCCGGGTTAGTGGGATGGTGCAAGGGCGCTTAGAGAGCTAGAACTGAGAAACAATTTAAGAAATATGTAATTCAAAGTTTTAATAATGTTATGGTGGATGAAGTTCCATAACTTAATTATTTCTAATCTAACTCTTTTAAATCACTTTCTACGCTTTCTTATGTTTTATTGGCCTTCATATTTTAGAAAAGATCGCAAGCTACTGACCCAAAGGGTCAACGAATTGATATTAAGTATTTGCCATACGTCAAATCGGCATTTATTAATACTAATGAATAAGCGCCACTTGCACCGTTCCACTAACCCGGGGTTAACCGGTTAAACCTGGAGTTACCATGGTTACCAGTACAATTTGACACTTACTTAACAGTTTAACCGCTTAACCCCAGGTTAGTGGGATGGTGCAAGTCGCGCTATAAGACATAAATAGGAATATAAAACTAAAACTAACTACAATTAAAATAACTAAAACTAAAAATTAAAAATATATCTAGATCAAAATTTGGTGCCCTCGAAAGGTGCCCAACACGCAGGCAGCAACATATTATTAGTAAAATTATTTAAGTAAGGCGTAATTAATTATTAAGCTATGTCATCTCTCTCTGTCTACTCTTTGAATTTCCCCTTTATCATTACACATTCGCGATCTTCCCTCCCGCTCGCACAGCCCAAAATTCCCCGCCATCTCTCTCGCACACTTGCACTTATGACCCGACATCTCGCTCTAATGAGAACTCTCTTTTTGTTGAACAATTGCCTCGACTTTTTGAACTTTTTCGGCGTTTTAAAGGAAAGCTGCCTATTGTCTTTAGTTTGTATGAATATTGATGACATTTTAAGTGTGTGTGTTGTGTAGACATACACGCACACATCCTGCCCTGGACCTGGACGAAATCCAAATGTTAAGAAGTCTTACTGGTATTTTTGAGAAAAAAATTACCCTCCCATAGAAAATAAACCAGCCAAAATTTTTATTAAACAGCTTGTACTATGGGTGCTAGGCGAAGATATACATACATACATACTGGCTAAAAAATAACTACATTCCCGTTGCCAGGGAGGTTTTGGGATTATACTAAGCAACGTTTACTTCGGGACCAATCCCGAAATCGCGAAAAAAAACTGACCCTCCCAAAGAAAATGGACCAGCCAAAATGTACGACTCAGCCAAATTTTATTTTCGCGATTTCGGGGTTGATCCCGAAGTAAACGTTGCTTAGTATAATCCCAAAACCACCCTGGCAACGGGAATGCACTTATTTTTGGCCACCCCGTATACATAAAAAACATCCATGACTCAGGAACCAGTGCTGCCAACTCGGAATTTGAAAAAATGCTAGACTAATGTTTAGATTTTGCCAAAATTATGCCAAAGATTTTTGAAATATGCAAAAAAAATGCTAAAATGTCACTTGAAATTAGACACTTAAAACACATAATTTTTTCAAAATTTGCCGCCTTTTCTACTGACAAGATCTGCTTGACCAACTTTATATAGACCGTCGACGTCCATCCGTCCACAAAAGACAAAATTCATATGAAAATATGAACATTATGAACCACATAAGGCGATGGTGCATATTGTTGCTGCCAAGTTGGTGCAAACTTGGCTTAGACTAAATTATGCTAAAAAATATGCCAGATGCTATATGGCAAGTTTTGGTGCCAAAGCTAGTGAAAATATACCAGATCTGGCATCATTTATGCCAAGTTGGCAACACTGTCAGGAACTGACTATGATAAACACATACCAGGATTCGAACCCGGGAACTCCTGCTTCGTAGGCAGGGTCACTTACTAAGCTTGGGGCCGATTGGAATCTGTTTTCTTATAGATCGATTTCTGACCTATAACCTCTAGCCGCCCAGATACCTATAAAAAGGTCTCCTGTTTTATTCTAATTTGAACTTTGTGTTGACAAAATAAAATTTCATTTTGCTTGGCAAGGTTTGACGTAAGGGCGGCTAGAGGATATACGTATCCAAAATCGACTATCTCTCATCTCTTCACACCTTTGACCTATCAACCCACTAAATCCTATCACAGACCTTATCACCTCCGAATAAGACTCACAATCGGTCAACTGTATTGTGGGCTCTCTAATTGGTCAGCTCGTACGCCTGTCAGAGCCTGTCAAACTGTCACGGCTGTCAAAACAGACGGTATCGGCCTAATTGATCTACGGCGGGTACAACACGTCTATTGGTTATGTTAAGAATGTTATAGTCACAGACAAGACATCCTCCAGACTGAGCATAGTAGCGCTACCCCCTCTGCCACAGAAGAAATAATAGTACTACCGTACAGAAAGGACACTTCCTACAAACCCGAAGTTTGACAGCGATTCAGGGTCGAATCATGCTGTCCCTTTCTAATATATGGCACTATCCCTTTCGGCTATTTAGGGTTGTCAAAATTCAAATGATTATCTTATCTTAGGTCGTGCACGCACAAGGAAGGCACGCGGTGCCAACCCTAATAATTGCTCGGAGCAATGCTGAGCCGAACGGAACCGAGTTCGACCGAAGTCAGGAGTGTCTCCCCACTGCCTCTGCCACAAATACACGGTAGTTTTACTCCATTTTCGAGTCAAGTGTCTTTGTGTGACGCCCGTGTCTTTGAACGGACCAATCACGGCACGGGACTCGCTCACCTCGTCCCCCGCACCCCCGCATTCTTGGCAGCATCGGTTTCATGAAATAATTGCTCTAATATCCGTCTAGACCAGCGGTCGGCAACAAGCGGCCCGCGGGCCGCATGCGCAAGCTTGTAAGCTTACCCCTCTGCCGAAAACCTTGCACAATAGGGAGTATTAATGCAATGTTCTGCCGCCAGAGTGCAGCACTAATTTGTTTAGTAAACCATAGAGTAACTTATGCATACTAGGGCTTAAACAGTTTTTTGACAAGTTTTCACTATGACACTGATGCATCAAGGCGGTTTGTTTACAGGTGGCCTACCGCGAAACGCGAAAATAGAAATTTAGTTATCTGCCTCTCTATCGATCGAATAAGCAAGAGTGATAGAGAGGCAGAAACCGAACTTTGGATTGTCGTGTTTCACGGTAGGCCATGTGATTAAGCTAGTGTCGCCCTCTATGCAGAGATTTGCGTGATATTCCCTATTTAGTACTCTTTGGCAACAGACTTCGAATATCATGTCTCAGTTACTACCAAACACATGGCATTTACAGCGCCATCTTCTTCAGCTGTCAAATACTCTTAAGGTGGCCACTGACGAGCCTTCCAACAGTCCAAATAGCGTGGCTGCAATCCAAAATTGGTCCGTGAATGTCAAAAAAGGTACATTGTTTAATATTAAGGGGCCCACTGATTAACAGTCCGCCGGACGGTATCGGCCTGTCAGTTGTTCGGAACTGTCAAAATTTTGTTCTAACTGACAGGCCGATACCGTCCGGCGGACCGTTAATCAGTGGGCCCCTTAATATTAAACAATGTACCTTTTTGACATTTACGGACCGATTTTGGATTGCAGCCACGCTATTTGGACTGTTGGAAGGCTCGTCAGTGGCCACCTTAAGAGCATTTTGACAGCTGAAGAAGATGGCGCTGTAAATGCCATGTGTTAGTAACTGAGACATGATTTTCGAAGTCTGTTGCCAAAGAGTACAAAGAGGGCCCCTTTAGGATGCCGTCCATTTGTACCGGCATCCATTTGGAAGGCTCGTCAGTGGCCTGCTTTACGAAGATGATATCATATTGCCACAGTGACACGCTGCGACATGTTTAATGTTTTAATTAACCCTTCCGCGGCCGTGGGCATTACACGTGTTAAGTTACCACGGAGATTATACTGATGTATTATGGCCACCCAAGTGGTTATTATTTTATTAACGTGAAGGTTTACTTATATGAAAAAAATAGAAATAAAAACCGGCCAAGTGCGAGTCGGACTCGCGCCCGAAGGGTTCTGTACCATTACGCAAAAAACGGCAAAATATCACGGTTGTTGTATGGGAGCCCCAGCTCCACTTAAATATTTATTTTTATTTTGTTTTTAGTAGGTAATTCTTGTAATAGCGGCAACAGAAATACATCATCTGTGAAAGTTTCAGCTGTAGGTACTTATATATATCACGGTTCATGACTTACACGGCCCAATTCGAACTTTAAGATACGTCAGTTAATTAGATCTAGAAAAGATATGGGTTAGATATGTCAGTGTCAAAAATGACGTTTTTGTTTGAAGATATGCCAGCTTTGACACTGACATATCTAATCCATATCATTTCTCCATATCGTTATTTTTTACTAACTGACGTATCTTAAAGTTCGAATAGGGCCGACAGCCTGGTGACAGACAGACGGACGGTAGTTACCTCGATACAATTTTGCTAGATTTTGCGTTAAATTCTATTGAGACATCAGTCACCGTACCCAAGCTGTTTAAAAAATACTAAAGTATAGTATAATATAGTTACTAAAGTATAGTATACTATAGTTCGTTTTTTTTAGCATTTAGCCCGCTCCACACTCGTGCGCGAATCGCGGCGCGAAGCCGCGAACGCGAGTCTGGAGTCGATTTCGCATATCAGCGAACTAGACTCCACACTCGCGTTCGCGGCTTCGCTCGCGATTCACGCGCATAGTCTGGAGGGGGCTTTAGAAAGAACTTCGCAGAAGTAAGCGTGTGGTTCCAAATCCGGCAATTTTAGCGGTAATAATTCGAAGTAAATTATATGTATTGACCGTGCTACATTAGATAATTCAATCATTATTAACAATTAAAGAGCCTGATAAAAAACTGTACGCTTACTTCTGTGGAGTTCTTTCTAATGCTAAATATATAAGTCAAGCTAAATCTAATGCTATAAAGTATAGTATAGTATAGTTTAGTTTTAGTTTAGACGCAGTCTATCAAGCATTACCCTTGTTTGCCACCACAGTGTAATGTTACCGATGTGTCAGCTGTGTAATGGTTTAATTAACCCGTCCGCGGCCGTGAGTATTACACAGGTTAAGTTACTACGGAGATTATAGTGATGTATTACGGCCACCCAAGTGGTTATTATCTTATTATTTTATTAACGCGAAAATATTACTGGAGCAAAACTGGCTATATTTATTTAAACAAAGGATAACATGATACCTGATTAAATATACCTATTATTAATAATCGCGAACAAATATACATATATACATACATACATATATACATACATACATACGGGTCAAACTGAGAACCTCCTTTTTTTGAAGGCGGTTAAAAAGAAGACTTGTGAAAAAAGAGTCAATATATTAGGGCACATGATACGGATTAATGTAGAGGTATGTAGGGTAATTGCGTTAGTTTACCGTCCGGTGTCAGTTTCCGTCCACTTGACGGATTAGCAAATAATACATTTCATTTATAGGTTATACATATTAGGTTATATTAGGTTATAGGTTCTCGCGGGCTTTGTTTCCGCAACTCGGCGTCATATTAATGCTATTTTGCGTGGTGGGTTGGCGGCACTATTCTTGCCAACAAAACTCTACCAAGAAGCCTAGCAGACCCTTGACGTTGCCGACGACTTCTGGGAGAGACCCCGGTGAGCCGAGGTGTTGTGCCCGGTATTTTGCCACCCCTGGGCATTCGAGAATGACGTGGGCGGCTGTCTCCTCTGCCTCCATGCATGCTCTGCAGAGGGGGCTATCTGTAACACGTAGGGTTAATAGGTGTTTGTTAAATGAGGCGACATTTCATTTATAATTTGCTTCTTGCGAAATATATTTTTTGTGTAGATAAATACATTGTTTAGATATTAAGGATTGGAATAAGTCCAAATTTGTACAGCAATGAAGGTTTATATTCAAATTTCGTCAAGGACGAAAACTAGCGCAATTACCCTATAAAAAGTTTTGTTTCTTTGTATGTTTATGTTTATGACCCGCCTACATTCCGGACATAGTTCGGCCATTGTACAGTCAGCAGCAGAAGTTGCTAAGCGGGCGAGATGTTCAAAATTACCTTGACACGCTCTTATTCGCTTATTAACAATAAAGTCGCGTCAAGATCATTTTGAACACCTCGCCCGCTTAGCAACTATTGCTGCTGACTGTATGTTACATTTCGGACACAGTTCGGACATTGTATAATGTTTTAATTAAGTATTGCACGTGTTAAGTTACATGTAATTGATATATTGCGCCACCCACGTGGTATTATTTTGGAGCGCGCGCGACGCTGATTGGCTCACGGATAGGGTTGTGACTTTTAATTTTATAAAACATTTTGATTCGATATTAATTGTAGATAGACTCTTTTCATGTAGGTACCTATTTCATTCAAACATAAAAATGTCAATGATAGATTTTTATTTTATTTGATACATATGTATGTGTAATTTAGTATGGTTAGTTGAACCTAAATATTTATATGTCATTTAATGTATCGTGTAATAATAACTAGACGTCAGGATTTTTGTAGGACTAAAAATGTCGGTAGATATTTATTTTTTGAATCTGGCAAGCGTAGGTATCTTGAATTAGTTTAGTTAATATACCTATTAGCTTTTGCCCGCGACTTTGTTTGTGTGGAATGATGGTGATTGATAAAAACTACCGGAGCCCAAACCAAATTGAGTCCAAATCGGTTCAGCGGTTTGAGCGTGACGAAGTAACAGACAGACACACTGTCACTTTTATAATATTACCTATCTATTTAGGTAATATTATAAAATAAAGACAATAAAAGAAAAAAAAATGGTATCTGTCTATTTAGGTATTTAAATAAAAGTAAACAAACAATTTGTACATTTTCTGGTAGTTATAATTATAACATTTATTGGTTAACCAACCAAATACAAAACTGCCTGGATCTGTCACTGAACGACGTGACTTTAGCCTACATTATTTGATCATGTAATGTTTTCATCTACCCTCAACTGGCTTAAGTAGCCATTTAATTGAGGGTAGATTTTGTTTACTTTTATTTAAATACCTAAAGATACAGAGTGTAGTATGGATTTGTTTTAAGTCGTGTGTTCAAAATATGCCATACACCGAGAGGTCCATTAAACCATTAGCAATATGTACGAGTAAGTTGCTGGCCACCCAAGCAGTTATTATTTATATTTGCGCGTACGCAGTGATAGATCGACGCGAGCGCTGATTGGTTGGCCAACGAATAGGGTTGGCGATTATTTATTAATTTAACAATGTTGCTAACGATGTGGCTAGGACGTGCGGTGCGTTACAAATAGGTTTAGTTATTTGATCATGCACTTCAGTAATAATCGTAGGGTTTTAAAAAGGCTAAGATAAAATTTATTTAAACGGTATCTTATTAAATCAACTTGATTAATAAGTCAATGTGGTTTCCATAAAACGAGTAAAATTGTCAATCAATCAAACTTTTATTGATAAAATAGATGTATTTTATATGTCAACAAATTATTTATATTTAATAGGATCACACATTAATATTTTATAAATTAAATTAACACATTACTTACATAGCATGACATTTGACAGAATAATTATATCAAAGTACATTATTATTTTGGACTAAATTATTTCAACTTCTAATTTATCTTTTTTAATTTAGGTGCATACAGAGAAAGTAATAAAATAATGGACAAAGGAAGTGCACTTCTTTTTATATTCACATTATTCACTATTTTATTGATTGTATTTTTATGTATTACCTATAGAACTTTATTTCTCGAGCAAATATGACACAAAATTATGATGTTTATAAACATATTTGTAATTACATATAACATGATTCGATCTTCCAATAATACGTCTAACTCAATAAAATAACATTTGTCCATATAATTTACACATTTCTAGCTGTATAGTATTTTACAAATAGCTCACGGTGACAGCTGTCATTTCAATTCAATTTTGCGATATTTTGCGTTTTAAGGCTATGAATTGTATGGAGATGACAGCTCTTATCGTACCTACCTCACCTATTTGAAAAATAATATTAAGTAAAAAATTGCCATGTCGGAATAAAATAATAAGTGTAGACAACCCTAGCTTCAAATTAGCCAAACGCATTGCACATTCTATTTTCAAAATTCCTTTTACGTATATTGATCGGGTTCAATCGCTTTCGTGTCTTACAACTTTATTTTTGCCGTCCATTAAACACAAACTTACTAAATATAAACCGTAACCCATTCACATAAGAGTTATTGTGTACTTACTTAGCTGTAAAAAAAACTATTGCGTTTATAAAGTTCATCAAAAATAAATCAAGCTGATTTGTGCTTACTGCCCTTATAATAAAGGGCTTGGATTATTTTGTGAGCTGCAAATTAAATTTGTAAGTTGGTAATAAATGTTTGTTTTTAATAACGATAGCATTTAATAGAGATGGCGCCACATTAAAAGGTCGAACTTTTATTTAATTGTCTTGATAATTTGCGATAATAAAGCTTTTAGCGAATTCGCAAGACGAATAAAATAAGAATTACTTACTTATTATAGTGAAAAAAAAAATGGTCAACTAATTTAAAGGGGCCCACTGATTAACAGTCCGCCGGACGGTATCGGCCTGTCAGTTAGAACAAAATTTTGTCAGTTCCGAACAACTGACAGGCCAATACCGTCCGGCGGACTGTTAATCAGTGGCCCCCTTTATAATGGAAGTCTGACCCAACATGGCTTGAAGCTGAAACACTATAATAAAAATTACTAAATTAGTTACTTGTTTTACAAGGGACAAAGTTGTTGTTTAACCCTTTCGTGCTAATATTGATATCCGAGCAAGCGAAAGATTCGAAAGCGTAGCAAGTGGTTCGAAAAGCAGATCTTTTTTTTTTTATTATGAATGGGCTTACTCATGGCCACAGACTAGCCGAGGCGTAGACGTGGCCTACGATGGAGCGAGCTCGCCCAGAAGGTGCCTGTTCACTCTTGATTTGAAGGTTGCCGGGTTATAAGAACACGGAAATATAGACGCCGGCAAGGAATTCCATTCCTTGGCAGTGCGCATAAGGAAAGTAGAAGCAAAGCGCTTCGTGCGAATTGGTGGAATATCTACCAAGTAAGGATGGAAACCGGCCGTGCGTCTAAAAGTCCGATGGTAGAATGGGGACGGTGGAATAAGCTCGTGTAGCTCTTGGGCACACTCCCCGAAGTGCAACCTGTAGAATACCGACAAGCTGGCGACTTTCCGCCGATGGGCCAAAGACTGAAGCTTAGCCGTTAGCTTCTTGTCGCCAATCATCCTCCTGGCTCTGCGCTCCACTAAGTCCAAAGCGGCGAGTTGGTATTTAGCTGAGCCATCCCACAGGTGGCTGCAATACTCCATACACGACCGGACTTGAGCTTTGTAAAGTGTTAGAAGCTGTCCAGGTGTGAAGTATCGCTTCACCTTATTTAGGACGCCCAGCTTTCTGGCCGCAGTTTGTGCTTTAGACTCAATGAAGCTGCCGAAGCTGAGGACTGAACTCAGCTCCATGCCGAGGAGTTCCAGGCTGTCGGCAATAGGTACAGATGCACCCCGGAAAGAAGGAGTCAGGTCGAATGGACTCCGTTTTGCGGAAAATAGACACGTCTGCGTTTTGGAGGCATTGAACGTGACCAGATTGTCATCACCCCACTGGGAAACGAGACTAAGGGTCAAGTTCATTCGCTCAACCATGGCCTCTCTCTGTGAACGTATATCCTCCCTGCTGTCCCCTGCACTAGCCAAATATCTCTCAACAACCGTACTGTCATCTGCATAACCTACAATGCTGGGTTGCAGCATGTCGTTAATGTGGAGCAGGAAAAGGGTTGCGGAGAGAACAGACCCCTGAGGAACACCGGCGTCAATGGCCATGAGGTCTGAAGAGCAGCCATCAATAACTACTCTGATCGACCGTTCACTCAAGAAATCAGATAGCCAGCTACAAAAGTTAGCAGGGATGCCGTATGCAGGAAGCTTGCTAAGGAGACTTGCGTGCCAAACCCTGTCAAAGGCCTTCGAGATGTCCAGTGAAACAGCAAGCGCTTCACCGTTCCTCTCGATGGCCTCGCCGCAGCAGTGCGTGACATACGCTAAAAGATCCCCAGTAGACCGACCTCGGCGAAAGCCATATTGACGGTCACTGAGCAGATCATTTGCTTCGAGGTATGCCAGCAGCTTGCCGTTAAGTACCCTTTCCATGACTTTACAGAGCATGGAGGTAATGGGATCAGCACGACTACCCTTCTTGGGTACTGGCTGCACGTTTGCAAGCCTCCAGGATTTCGGCACCGTTCTTGTTTGGAGAGAGAGGCGGTACAGGCGTGTCAGTACAGAAGACAACTCAGGCGCACACTGCTTTAGTACACGTGCAGGTATACCGTCTGGTCCACTGGCCTTATTATGTCCTTACGAAAAGATTTTTACATCACCTTATTTCCATGGAGTAGGAGTAGGTAATGTTAAAAAAACACTTTAAATACACTAATAAATCATTTCACTATATTGATACCCTTCAAACATATTAATACGCAAAATCAAAATCGGTAATGTGATTACTTACCCGATGTACTAAAATTGATATTTAATTCAACAAAGTTCAAAAACACAGAATTACTAAAACATAAACCTAAACCTGTGTGTGCCACTTTCTCCGTATTAAAATAAAAAAAAAACTGCTATTTTTTTTAATTTTACCCCCGTTTCAAGCCTCACTCAGTGTATTTTAAATAGTATTGGAGAAATCGGACGTACCTACCTATGTTAAAATAAACTAATTATTAATAACCGTTTCTACAGTCCAAAATAACTTGAAAATACCTATAGTTTAATTAATAATAACTAAAGAGACACTTAGGTACATATTTAAATTGTATCTCTGTTTGGCCTCACCCCGTATATTTTCATATTCTTAAGAGAAAAGACCATGTAAAATTAGACCAAGCTAAGTTGGCAGCGATTTTAGCCCAGACTGTGCAAGTGTTGTTTTAAAAACCATACTTGTGTGACCGGCATGTATGGAGATCCAAGGGGGAGGCCTATGTTCAGCAGTGGACGTCTTATGGCTGAGATGATGATGATGATGACTTGTGTTTAATGATGATGTTTAAATAACACTTGCACAGTCTGGGCTGCCAAAATCGTAATATTTTTTTAATCATACCAATAACGCTGCCAACTTAGCTTGCTCTATTAATATATTTTTTTATTCATAAACGTTCCTACTATGAAACATTTTTAAAAATATAGTCATAACTATAACAAGCCAATTAAACATTACCATACATTCTCGAAACTAGACTTACCAACTGTTAAAATAAAACTCCAATGTTAACGCACTCTCCCCAATAAAAAACCTTCGACCACCCACGAAGAAGAAGAAACCAAAATACATTGACCCTTACTTACAAGTATTATACTTCCAAGTAGAGCTCTTTATATTCTGGACGGTCGCTATTCGCCAGTCGCCATTATAAGAAGACACATGGTGGAGAGGGTGGGATTCAAAATCAGGGGTCAGGTTATATTGGAAATTGTGTTAGAATGTAAACTAACCAGTATAAGAAGACACATGGTGGAGAGCATGGGATATTGAATCAGGGGCCAAGTTATATTGGAAATTATATGTTGGTTTTGCAAAAGAGAATGTATGTAGTGTGAGAATCTGGGTGATTAAAGGGGGCTATTCGACTTGGATAAGTTTGAGGTTAACATATGTCCATTTTGTGATATTACGGTGTTATTCACATGGAAAATGCGATGAATGAAGTGTGTACCTACACTATTTAATCAATGAATAATTTACTTAATAATGTATGTTGGTTAGAAACCTACATATATGGCGTTTTATTTTTATTAAAAAAATATTTCTATTTAGATATTATAACATATTGATTAAAAAGTTTTCTCATTTATTTGTCAGTTATTTGACGCATTTGCGCATTAATTTATCGTTCAAGACATAGGTAAATTTTGTATGTAAAATTGCGAAAATATTCTGATAAACTAATGACTATTGTAATGAAGACGGCTGTGGAATATCCATCCTTTAAAATTATATTTCTTTTCTTTCTACCGTACAACTGTTTTTAAATACGTTTAAAATTGTATTATTCAACGGAATAAATGTTTTTCCCATAAAAAAATTACTATTGTAAACCAATCTTGTACGAGAGAATTCTATGTTAACCGACTTCAAGTGAATAGTGTTGTAGAATTTATTTATTAGAATTAATTGTAACTTAACAATAAATAGCTGAGTTTATTGATTTCCGTGATCTAGTAGAATAATGTTGTTACACGGTTACAAGTAGATCAATAAAACGTATAGAGCACCCTTATACTGCCGGGAATGCGGGGTGGGGACTCGGGTGGGCTTACATGGACGTTACTTATACAAAATATACAATGTGTGTGAAATGAAAAATGAAAATATATTTATTATCTATTAACAGACATAATAATATTCGTTATATATGTTGCAGTCAAAAGTGTGAACTGGTCAAAAGAACTTTTAACCAACAAAAACAGAAAAAACTGCTTTTGACTGAGCATCTTGGTCAAAAGTAGTTTTACCTGAAAATCATACCTATTTCTGGCAGCAGTTTCGTTTTTAGGGCGTAGCAAAAAAAAAACCTAACCTACCTATCTCTGCGAGTACTTTTGACTGATAGTAACAGTCACAATTACTATTAACCAATGATTTTCAGGTAAAACTACTTTTGACCAACATGCTCAGCCAAAAGCAGTTTTGCCTGTTTTTGTCGGTTAAAAGTTCTTTTGACCAGTTCACACTTTTGACTGCGACATATATATTATGTTCATTTTAGATTCCATCAACTCTCAATTGCCCTTACAGTTACACCCTTAGCGGGTGCTGCATCTGTCCCATGACACGGGCAAGGGCAGCATCCACTCTGTGTACCCCTTACATTGTATTAAAGTGTCAAAAGGCCCTCTACGTGTTGGCGAAATTATGGGAAAGACATAAATATGTATTATGTAGCACCGTCTTAAAGTCTGAACGTCGATGGGACTCGTTAGTCATTTGATCTTATTATATTATACATATTAACCGACCAATAATATGAAAATTTGGCGTTTTCAATGGTCATAACTAGTCATAAGCGATCGTATTTTCGCGCTTCATACGCACTTTAAGTTCCGCTGTGCGATCTGTCAAATTTTCAGGAAAGGAAACCAAAATGTTTTTTAAATTAAGTATTACAAAACAAAACAAATATTTCTGTTTTTGGCGTCAAAGTTCTTTACAAAAAACATTTTTTTAACATTCACTTACCACATGTGTATTTACTTCCGCTCTGTTTTACTTACCGCTCTTTTTTTATTCGACTTTTTTTTTGTTTTTATCGCTCCATGTGACCCCGGCGCGGCGCGGCACGCGAGGAATGCGTGCCCAGCGACGTCTGAAATTAACTGTTTTTCGCCGATTCAAGGGGGGGGGGGGGGGGTCTGACTTCCCACTTTTACACTTTTATACCCTTGCAACTCTTACAAGTTTAGTTTTTTTGGGGTTCTGTGTTCATACGTCGGTTCCGTATCTATACATACTTCGTTTTTTTTAGCATTAGAAATAAGGTAAACAATCTTGATGTGGCTTTTTATTGAAAAACACGTTTAAAAAATAAGTCACGCCAAATATGTAAACAATTATGAATCTAATACGATCATTTATATTCTTCTGCTTTCATAAGTAATAGTTACTGATTTTTAAATAGTTTTTTTCAATCAAAAGACATGTCAAGATCGCTTACCTTCTTGCAAGTTCTTTCTAATGCTAAAAAACGAACTATACACTTAGTCCGATAAGAAATTGTAGAAGTTTATTGAGGGCGCCACTTCCTACGTAACTGTCACATTTTTGACGTAAAATACTTAAATATGGCAACAATTTAGTATGGAATTTTTGTTGTTCCATTTTATTTATTTTAAACTTTAATTTCTACTATTTTATGTCGCACTATAAAAATAGATCCAGTAGCGGATATAAAGGGGGGGTAGGGAGGGGGATGGTCGGACAGACAGACGCACAAGTGATCCTATAAGGAGTCCGTTTTTAGGGTTCCGTACCCAAAGGGTAAAACGGGACCCTATTACTAAGACTTCGCTGTCCGTCCGTCCGTCCGTCCGTCCGTCCGTCCGTCTGTCACCAGGCTGTATCTCACGAACCGTGATAGCTAGACAGTTGAAATTTTCACAGATGATGTATTTCTGTTGCCGCTATAACAACAAATACTAAAAACAGAATAAAATAAAGATTTAAATGGGGCTCCCATACAACAAACGTGATTTTTGACCAAAGTTAAGCAACGTCGGGAGGGGTCAGTACTTGGATGGGTGACCGTTTTCTTTTTGCTTTTTTTGTTTTTTTTTTGCATTATGATACGGAACCCTTCGTGCGCGAGTCCGACTCGCACTTGCCCGGTTTTTTCCTTTTCAGATACGGAACCCTAAAAATCAGGTAAATTTTCCACAGCTCTAATCTAAGCCGACTGTACTTCAGTGTCAGTTACATTGTTAGGGTTCCGTACCCAAAGGGTAAAACGGGACCCTATTACTAAGACTCCGCTGTCCGTCCGTCCGTCCGTCCGTCCGTCCGTACGTCCGTCACCAGGCTGTATCTCACGAACCGTGATAGCTAGACAGTTGAAATTTTCACAGATGATGTATTTCTGTTGCAGCTATAACGACAAATACTAAAAAGTACGGAACCCTCGGTGGGCGAGTCCGACTCGCACTTGTCCGGTTTTTTTTTAATTTATCCAAATAAAGACCCCCAATCATTCCCAATAAAACTTTTTCACCCCCAATCTCACACCCCTTTAATTTCGTCTGTCGGGCCCTTATTGGAATTTTTGCGGCATCGCGAATCGGGAATGCCGGTTCGATTCCCGGCCCTGACACCTTTAATTTTGTATTTTTAAGGGGTGCAAGTTTTTTTAAACTGTATTAGGGTGGTTGAGACGTTGGGGGTGTTTTATTGGCGTGTTTAATGTTTGCAAGTGTTAATGTTTCTTGCAGTTTGATTGGTTTTTATTCGTTTGTTTTCGGTGACTTCGAACGTCACTTACAGATGTAGTGCATAATTGTGTTCCATCGTATTTTCTCGGAAACGTTCGTATTTGTCATGCTACTTCAGTCAACACCGTACTTTTTGTACCGAGACTGACTGAAATAGCAAGACACGTTCGTACGTATCCGTGAAAATACGATGGTTAATAATTATGCACTACATGGACATAGTAACTATTACTGTTTATGTAACCATGACAGTAGCTATCATAATCGAATTTAAACTGTTGTGAGACATACTAACATTGAATAATTTTACGGTTTAGACTCACTTGTTTTAAGTCACTCGCGCGACATGTTTCGGATAGCTTAGGTCTCATTTCTCAAGCACAGCAGACTGCTGTCATGTAAAATGTTTGTAGACATTTTTTGGAAGTTCAGTTATGTATTTTATTTAGAAATGTAACATTTAAGTTACATACATTTAAGTTAATAATACGGTAACATGTTTCTTCAATTATAAATAAATAAATAAAATAAAATAAAAATTTACAAAAGTAAGCCCACCCAAGAGAGACTAGACAGAGCTGTCATAGGGACCTTCATTCGACGCCAGTGGTATAGTACCCCATTTGGTACCACTATCTAGGACCAAATAACTAAAGATGTATGACTATTTAAGTAACATCTGTATGATTTGACCGAGCATTGGGGCAAGAAGATAATACAAACAAGGAGATATTTTTTAAACTTGTTTTAATAATGTTTTTCCTATAAACTGCTACTGTACGGTTGGAGCTGGTGACAGTCTGATGAGTGCACTAGTAGCTACACGTACCAAGCGATCAAAATTATCTATACACGGGGATTTTGACGCTTTGACCGTTCAAGGTTCATTATAATATAAAAGATTTATTTTTCTAAATAGGTTGTCATTAGGGGTGTCACCAATGATGTCAGTCTCTAGGTTTCATGATATCAGAGCAAGCATTGAGATTCTAGTAGAGATTTTTTTGTAGACCACAAAGGTGGCAAATAAGAGAGCTGTGGCTATTCATCGTCAGTTTGTCACCAACCCTTACAACTCTACTAATACTGCTACATTGCACAATAAATAACTTAATTATTATTAAAACTTATTAAATAAATATTTACATGATATTTAAAATTATTTATTTATACAATCGAGTGGGACATTATTTATTTAACATTATTTACTTAAATACTTATTTACAAAGCCCATTTGTATGGCAAAATAATAAGAATGACAAATAGATGTAGCGTCAATAAGTAAAAAAAATAGCACTTATCTCTTTTACTCATATTAATTTATGTTTCAGTGTAACTAAGAGAACGATATCTAAGTATATTCAATGTCAACCCTTGAATATTTATTAGCAATGAGAATTGCATTTGTAAAAAAATTCTAGGTGACAGCCCTAGTATTAATACACTACGCTTTCTAGAAAAAGGGTAGAGCGTCGTGAGTAGGTCTACTACCTAGATCCTAGATCTACTATGGAGTGACCATTCTATACGCTAGTACTATTTATCGTTCTTATACAGTCAGGACAAGGTTTTATTCAGTTTTCTCAATAAATGTAATTAAATAAGATACTTCAAATATTTGCTGTTACAACTAAATTGTGCTTAACTTCACCGCTATACACAGAAACATATAATATTTAATTTAATACATTTTATTGCACAAAATTAAACAAATTTAGCAGAGAAATTTGATGTTAGTTAAACTATTTCCTGAACAAAACCCCATATAAACAATATTTTTTTACAAATTTTCAAGTCCATATGTCATGGCACTAATAATTAGGAACAATACAACCTTCGAGCAACACCGGGGAGGGAGACGGCATTCGTCCTATTTCTCTGCCGAAGCATAGGTACAACTGTACCTATGGCGGTGTGTGTTGTGACTTGTCCACACAATAAGTTTTTGGCAAAATTTTCATTTTTGGTACAAGCTTTTATCGCTGACTGTACTTTTCTTACGACAGACAACTAATACTCATCGAGACAATTCTAAAAACCCCCTAACACAATTAGGTTGCGTTGTTTCATCACAGATTTCCTATGGCCACCTCCTGTCTCCATCATCAGATCAGCTCGATGGTACCACAATATTGCATTGTCATCCGATTTATACATGCTTGAAAAATTTCAGCTCAATCGGAAACCGGGAAGTGGATCAAAAACTTGCAAGATTTGATTACAGACCGACAACGGGACAGATGAAACTAAATAAAAGCTTGTAAAAAGAGATCGAGGTGTGCAAGATTTGTCTTTGACGTGTGTCATTTTCTATAGCGGAGGCAGTTATAAAGTTGACCCAAAAATTTTTTATTAAGCTATGAGCTTCATCACATATGTTCCTTGAGTAATTCTAAGCATTTCAAGCCTGGGAAGCAATAAGAAATGTGCGTCTACTCGGATTTGTAATGGATTCAAACTTTCAACCCCTTTTTAACCCTGTTAGAGGATGAATTTTACAAAACGCTGAAATTGCTTTTCCTGTCTTTTAATAATATCCTCAAATACAAAGATTCAAGTCCCACGTTCGAAATTTTTTTTGATATCCATACAAACTTTCAACCCCCTTTTCACCACCTTAGGGGATGAATTCTCAAAAACGCTGAAATTAGTTTTCTTGTATTTTAATAATATATCGTTTTACGAAGTTTCAAATTCCTAGCTTAAAATAAAACTTGAACCCCATACAAACTTTCATCCCCTTTTTAACCCCCTTAGGGGTTGAATTTCTCAAAATCGCTTCTTATATCTTGTACACTTTATAAATGTAATCTAGTGTGCAAATTTCAACTTTCTATCTTTTGTAGTTTCGGCACCGCGTAGCAGAAATCTTCAACCAAAATTTTCACCTTTTTACGTCTTTCTTGTAAAATTACTATAAAGTGAAAAAAAAACAAATATCAGCAATGAATTCTACGTCTTTGGTTTATACGAAAATGATACCAAACTTGCCCTAGTAGCCACCAGGATCAGAATAGATTTTTTTTAAAGATGATCCCACCCTCCCCGACTAGACGCACGCTTCTTTTTGCCTCCCAGGCTAGAAATGCTTAGAATTACTCAAATATCAGATGTGATGAAGCTCATAGCTTAATAAAAAAGTTTTGGGTCATGTATGGCAGCGTTACATAACTGATTCCAGTACTATGTATTTGTGTCGTTACAAATTGGATTTTGTATGTAGTGAGTGAGAAGTGCGGTGCGCATGCTTCCCCCCGCAAAAAATGGCAGAACGATTTGTACGGTAAAGGTGGCCACTGACGAGCCTTCCAACAGTCCAAATAGCGTCGTGCAATCCATAATCGGTCCGTGAATGTTAAAAACGTACAATGTTTAATATTAGGATGCCGTCCATTTGGATGAATCGATTGTAACGGCATCCATTTGGAAGGCTCGTCAGTGGCCACCTTAAGATATCGCTTCGGCTCCTCTCTTCCGACATGTCGGAAGCCGATGTTGCTTGAAGAAGGAAACTGACAATCGTTTTAACTTTAAAGATTTAACAAAGATTCTAAAATTTGTCATGAAAACGAAATCTTAAAGTTTGACTGTAACCTCGGTAAAAGTAACCTAACGTGTCCAAATAACTACAAATGCACGTTTTATTCAAGACTACATATTTTTGCTAAAAAGACAAGGCTAAGTTTTTAAAATCTAAAAACTATTGCATAATCGTGTGGCATATATTTTTGTCAAAAGGAACTTTCTGATATTTTTTTAGGTTTCTCTCAGCTACAGTAAACTGAGAGAAAACTTAGCGACCCAGCACCATTTCTTGTTGCAAAATAAAACACAGTCCTACTTAATTACTGTTCCACCTACATGTATAAAGTAATAGTTTATGGTGTTCCATTTAAGGGTAACATACCATTTCCAACGACAACTGCATTACTGTCAATTTTACTATGGATATTGACAATGACAGCGACGCGTTCAGTACCGGTAGTGCAGCTGCGGTTAGAAATGGAATGTTACCATTAGTCATGATGTAAAGGCAGATGTTGGTAGCCTGATAGTCTTTGCCTGACTCTACGTTATGATTTACCTAACAGGTTCATTCATTAAATAGTTGCCCCTTCACTTCTTCCTTCATCCTTCAAAGAATTAACTGACCCAAAACGAGTGCATCTGATTTCTGCGATAGCAGAGCCGCATCCCAACTGAAGTTCAAGCAATTAGCCTCGTCTTTCCACAAAATCTACTGTCTATTCTGTTGCTCCCTCTCTCTCGCTTTCATCTCTAGCTCTTCCTCTTCCCTCGTCAAGGGCACCGTGCTATGATTGTACAAGCCCCGTGCCATCAGCTGTAAGGCTAGATAGCTCCTCTGTCCCGAGGCCTTCCTGATCTTGGCTCGCTTGTTCTGAAACCAGATCTTGATCTGAGCTTCAGCCTTAATTCAAGTAATTATCTGTGGTTGTACATGCAAAGGGACGTCAAGTTGTGTCAACCGTAATAATTTCTCAGAGCGATGCTGAGCCGAACGGAGCATTTACTTCTTCCGGCATCCTTCAAAGAATAGAAATCTTAACTGATCAAAAAACGAGTGCATCTGATCTGTGATTGCGCTGCATCTACCCAACTGAAGTTCAAACTATAGCCTCGTCTTTCCACAAAATCTACTGTCTATTCTGTTGCTCCCTCTCTCTCGCTTTCATCTCTAGCTCTTCCTCTTCCCTCGTCAAGGGCACTGTGCTGTGATTATACAAGCCCTGTGCCATCAGCTGTAAGGCTAGAGGGTTCCTCTGTCCCGAGGCCTTCTTGATCTTGGCTCTCTTGTTCTGGAACCAGATCTTGATCTGAGCTTCAGCCAGGCCGAGCTCCGCGGCGAGGGCTTGCCGCCGCCGCTCGGTTAGGTAGCGGTTCTCAGCGAACTCGTGCTGTGAACAAATAGATTATTAGTTTTGGAGAAGAAGAGTTTGAAAGGCAAGTAAGAGTTAATCGGGGAAAACTGTAATGTGCTGAACAAATTAAGAGCTATTGCAGAAGGGCGTAACTAGTTTTGGAGAACAGAAAATGTATATGACAGAAGGTCGCGGGTTCAAATCCTGGCTCGTACTAATGAGGTTTTGGGAACATGAATATCATATGATAGGTATTTACTACTAGCGCTGGTGGCCTAGTGGTAAGAACATGCGACTTGCAATCCGGAGGTCGCGGGTTTAAACCCCGGCTCGTACCAATGAGTTTTTCGGAACTTAAGTACGAAATATTATTTGATATTTTCCAGTCTCTCTTCGGTGAAGGAAAACATCGTGAGGAAATCGGACTAATCCCAATACGGCCTAGTTTACCCTCTGGGTTGGAAGGTCAGAATGCACTCGCTTTCGTAAAAACTAGTGCCTACGCCATTTCTTGGGTTAAGTTGCCAAGCTGCCCCAGGCTTTCATGGGCCGTGGCAAAACGCCGGGACAACGCGAGGAAGAAGAAGAGATATTTACTACTAGCTTATCGGTGAAGAGAAACATCGTGAACCTGCATACATCTGCGAAAAAAATTAAAGGTGTATATATGTTTATGTAGAAGGGAAGAGAAGTATGTAGAAGAAGAGCGCCTACCCGGTGGATAGACACAGTAAAGGCATATGCAGGACCCAAGGCCCAGACCTGCCTGCAAATGGCGCAGGATAGGAGTGCCTGGAAGAAAGTGGTATTAAGCGATGGTAATCACGACCCTCAGCAATGAGGATACGACTGGAAAGAAAGAAGAAGAATATGTTTATGTAGTCCCCAAGCCGCATTGGGCAAGCTCTCTCGCGCATGAGAGGCCTGTGCCCAGCAGTAGGACGTATATGGGCTGAATCATTATTACCTTTAGCCTGGCGAGTTGCGGGCCAGAGAACGCGGTCCTAGGTCGTTTCTCGTCACTCTGCGGGGCCTCTCCAGGGGGCTTCTTCGGACGGCGCGTGCGGGGACCTAGACAGAGAAAGAATATAATTATGCATATGTGCGGCTTCTTTTCATATGAGAGTCCATATAATCTTAATAAGATTAGGTTTACAGACCAACTATTTAGAAAACCGGTAAGACTTGATTCCTGCCATATTAATAAATATTCATTCGTGTAGTATAATATATGAATAATATGAATTATTCGACCAGTCTGGCCTAGTGGGTAGTGACCCTGCCTGTGAAGCCGATGGTCCTGGGTTCGAATCCCAGTAAGGGCATTTATTTGTGTGACGACACAGATATTTGTTCCTGAGTCATGGTTGTTTTCTATGTATTTAAGTACATATTTTTATATTATATATATCGTTGTCTGAGTACCCACAACACAAGCCTTCTTGAGCTTACTGTGGGACTTAGTCAATCTGTGTAAGAATGTCCTATAATATTTATTTACTAGTATCTCTTGTCGTAAAGTAGACTATCATCATTTTCGTCTGGATTGTACATCTGTGAGATGTTGAAATGTCTTCCGTGACTGGTAAAACAGTAGTAGATTTGTTAAATTCACCTAAAATCGAGACGAAATTGTGTTTATTTAACGTCTAAAATGTTTGTCAACTGAAAGGGACTTAGTATCTCAAAATCTCATGGAGAGTGCAATGTACCCATCGTGATGGCTCAAAAATAGGATCTATATTAATTCGCATAACGTAATACTCCTAATTCAAATTGGCATAACATAATTATACAGGGTGATCCAAACCTTGACGTCCAAAAACTTTTTTTATATTCCTCACGTCGTGGGCTATCATAATATACCCCATGTATGTTAGCTGATTTTTTGTAGTTTTCGAGTCGATGTTTTTTTTTTTAATTTTTAACTTTTGTTATGAAATTCTGGGGTTCCCATAGAAGGTAGCCAAAAATAACTGGGAGGTTTTGGAATTAACTGAGCAACTTTTAGGTACTATGGGACCAACCACGAAATCGCGAAAAAAGATTTTGGCTGTTTCATACATTTTGGCTGGTGTAATATTTTATTTATTAACCAGCATTGGCAGGCAATTACTATAGTAATAATTACTATATTAGTAAAATTAATTGTACATATGTATAATATTACTGATATTTTACAAACTAAATGTAAAGTGCCGAGTTTTTTCTTTCATTTTATTATACTTCTTAAATATCACGAGTAAAGTTGATAGTTTTACATAATCAGATAATCACACTCAAACGTACCTAAAACAAGCATTTAAAAACACAAATACAGTATATTCAAACACAAAAAAGAATCTATCATTTTATACAGGATGCTTCCTGTAACAGGAGCAATAAATTAAACTAAAGGCTATACCTAAAAATAATGTATCCTTTAGACTTCCTCTTTTTCATACAAAATAAATATTGCCTTCAATGTACGCTGACATCAGTGTGTTTGACGTTACTTGGCTCGCTTTTAACATAACAAAATTTGCAATACATTGCGTCTTAAAATAAACTTTGAAGTGTAATAAAAACCAAACCATGAGTTATTTTCAAAAGTTGCTGAACAAATGTTGGTCAGTTTGAGGAGTACAGCCTACAGTTTAATTTATTGCTCCTGTTACAGAAAACACACTGCAGATATTTATACAGTCAGCAGCAGAAGTTGCAAAGCGGGCCAGGTGTTCAAAACTATCTTGACGCGACTTTATTGTTAAGAGAATAAGAGCGCGTGTCAAGATAATTTTGAACACCTCGCCCGCTTAGCAGCTGACTATACTATAAATCATTGCATGTTTCCACAAATACAGAATGCAATGATTAGCAGCAAGGCAATCTATACTCTGTATCTTTAGGTATTTAAATAAAAGTAAACAAAATCTACCCTCAAATGGCTCCTTAAGCCAGTTGAGGTTGTAACCAACCAAATACAAATTAAAACCAAAATATTACTTTGCTAATCCGCGTAAAAAAGTACGCTTTAAAAAAAATACGCAAAGTACGTATAACGGGTTTGCACTGACTGACTAGCACGTTATCTTTGACGCGGATTAGCTAAGTAATAGTTTAGTTATGATAATACTATTACTTATTCTGTGGTTTGGTTTTAATTAATATGGAGTTCCGCAAAGTAACGCCTGATTCTATTCACTAACCAAAATTACAAAACCAATAAATGTTATAACTAATACCCGAAAATGTACAAATTGTTTGTTTTTAGTACCTAAAGATACGGACTATAGTGTGTAATTTAAACAAGGGGTTTACCATAAACATTGGCATTGCAAATTACGAAATGCGGCTTAGTTTAAGTACAAATACAAACACAGTACGAGCAGAAATCACAAAAAAAGCATTACAAATTTGCAACAACACTTATCAGTAAATATAAAAGCGTGCACACCGGCTTGCGTGTGCGTGACGTGCACGTGCGCGTGCGCTAAAATATTGGAGCTGCACACGCACACGTCACGCAAGCGGTGTGCCATCTCTCATAAGGAACTGTATACTACAACGCCGCACGTACGTGCACGTCACGCACACGCAGCCGGTTTGCACTGCCCTTAAAAATATATAATACTGTAGTCAAATGTGAACGACACGGAGGTAGCCGAGTCGATATGACATCCGACTTTCAATCTTGAGGTCGCGGGTTCAAATCCTGCGCTCAGTTTGAAATTACTTTAAAAAGGCTTAAAACTTTAATCTATCAAACAACTTTGTCAGTAGAAAAAAGCGCTAAATTAAAATTTCTATGGAAGGACAACCCTTCGCGGCTAAATTTTTTAAAACTGCCGCTTTTTTCTACTGAGGGAAATGCCTTGACAAACTATATAGCAACACTCTCCCATAAAAGCATAGATGTTGCCATAGAGTAAAAATGTGACGTCCCACGAGTAAAGGTACCTTATGGCGGTTGGCGCTTACGCTATTATTAACGCCGCTCCAATATTATTGTGGCGCTATGCGACGTAAGCGCCAGCCGCCATAAGGTACCTTTTGTTGTGGAACGTCACAAATGGTCCCTATATTACCAGTTTTTTAATAGCTATCGGCTGTCATTCTGTCACACCCGCTCAACCGATGAACCGACTGACGGCATATTTGTCGCGTTTTGTTACAAAAAGTAAGATTGAGCTGATAGCCTAATACGTCGTAGTTATTATACAAAACTGTGCCTTGAGAGTTGTGATGTTTTGAACAACTTTATTACACTGAAACACACCCAATTTGTTAGTAAAAAAAACCGGGCAAGTGCGAGTCGGACTCGCGCACGAAGGGTTCCGTACCATAATGCAAAAAAAAAACAAAAAAAAGCAAAAAGAAAACGGTCACCCATCCAAGTACTGACCCCTCCCGACGTTGCTTAACTTTGGTCAAAAATCACGTTTGTTGTATGGGAGCCCCATTTAAATCTTTATTTTATTTTGTTTTTAGTATTTGTTGTTATAGCGGCAACAGAAATACATCATCTGTGAAAATTTCAACTGTCTAGCTATCACGGTTCGTGAGATACAGCCTGGTGACAGACGGACGGACGGACGGACGGACGGACGGACGGACGGACGGACAGCGAAGTCTTAGTAATAGGGTCCCGTTTTACCCTTTGGGTACGGAACCCTAAAAAAGGCGCGAAAATCATTTTTTTTTATCGAAGGTCAACCTTTCGCGCCTACATTTTTTAAGCCGCCTTTTCGTACTGACAAGGTCGCTGTACCGGAGTATATAGTCGCACCAAACAAAGTCTGCAGCGGATTTGATAGCCCACGCAGTGTAAGTGTTATGTACACGTCATAATTTCATAGAAGTTTGACGTTTAAAATGACATTTGCACTGCGTGGGCTATCAAAATCGCTGCAGACTTTTTACAGTTTGACTATACCAGTCAGCGGAATAAGGTATTAATCATTTAATCATTTAATCATTGCAATCATGCTGTATTTAAAATAAATTATTTTACACTGTGCATGAAATAAAGCACCAGATAATTATTAGAAAAACACAGATAGGAGTTATTTTTAAACTCAAGTTCTATTTAGTAAATCGGATAGAAATATAAAAAGTAGGTGAGTTGACCGTGACGTCACGATGTAATGTTTCATATAAATTACATATTAGCAAATTGTTTTGACGGTTCTAAAAAAGTAACTGATTTGACTAGTAGGAAAATACCCTATTAAGGGGCCAAATAATGACAGATAATAGAACCGATAATAAATGATAACAATCATGTATGAAAAGCAATCTTGTGCATATGGAGCATTCCACGGGCTGTCCCGTACAAAGCATTTTATTTCCTGTGTTGCGACTTTTTTTTCGGCATTTAAAGCAGGCGATTATTTTTCTGTGTATTTTTTTGACCATTTGTCATAGAAAAGGAAATTCTTACACCTGCAATTCTTCAGAAAATTCGCGTTTGTACGGGACAAACGGTAGACAATTTCATGTATATACAGGGCGTCCCACGGCTATGCCACATGGAGGGAAAGTACCCTAAATATTGTAGATGGAACATTTTACTGAAAGAAGACATTATTTTAATTTAAAAAACAATTTAAACTGCATTCATAGATTTTTAAATAATTACATGGTTGAACCGGGAATCGAACCCCGCCGCACGAGAAAAAAATCATTCTGTAGCTTTATCATACCGATCGAAAGGCTTGATCATAAGGATTATTTTTTGCTAAATAACATAGTGTCGGAAATAAAAGGAAGCCCATGAATTTTAACATTTTTAATTCAAAATTAATCAATTTAATTTATCAAATGCTCAAAATGTAGTCTCATTCTGTTGAATACAAAGCCGCACTCTTTTGATTATTTCGCTAAATTTCACATCAAATGTTAAAATTCATGGTCTTCCTTTTGTTTCTGACACTATGTTCTTTAGCAAAAAATAATCCTTATGATCAAGCCTTTCGATCGGTATGATAAAGCTACAGTATGATTTTTTTCTCGTGCGGCGGGGTTCGATTCCCGGTTCAACCATGTAATTATTTAAAAATCTATGAATGCAGTTTAAATTGTTTTTTAAATTAAAATAATGTCTTCTTTCAGTAAAATGTTCCATCTACAATATTTAGGGTACGTTCCCTCCATGTGGCATAGCCGTGGGACGCCCTGTATACCTAAGCGTCTATTAGCATGCATAGCGATCAATCTGCTAATATTATAATATTAGATGACACAACACATGATTAGTACATAAAATACAATAAAAAAAACACACACACATTGCAATAACACACATAAAAGCACTAACAGACGGGCGTACCGGACCGCGCCGCGACCTTGGTCTGGTCTATAGTTCGTTTTTTTTAGCATTAGAAAAAAGGTAAACAATCTTGATGTGTCTTTTAATTGAAAAACACGTTTTAAAAATAAGTCACGGCAAATATGTAACAATTATGAATCTAATACGATCATTTATATTCTTCTGCTTTCAAAAGTAATAGTTTTTGATTTTTAAAAAGCGTTTTCCAATTAAAAGACAGGTCAAGATCGCTTACTTTCTTGCAAGTTCTTTCTAATGCTAAAAAAACGAACTATAAGGCTAGTTCCATCTAACGGAAGATGGTTAGGACAGATTAGGACGCAGCTATGAGTGAAAACGCGAAGGAGATAACCTGGGCTATAACTGGGAAAAACGAAGTTCGCAAATTGCGGGCATCTTTCTCTATAACTCTTATTACGCCTTCATTGGAGTAAAAGAGGAAAAACCCCGCAATTTGCGAATTTCGGTTTTCGCGGTAGCCCCTCTGGCTGCGTAGCCAACATGCCAATTGTTTACGTTCCAATGCACTAATATGGAAGTGAATTCATACAAAGCGTTTCGTTGTCGTAGCACAAGCGATTGTCACCCTATACACCCTGGGGGCCTACCGCGAACCACGTTTGACGTGTTGCCTCTCTGTCGCACTTGTAAATTAGTATACTTACGTATGACAGGGAGGTAACACGTCGAATGTGGTTCGCGGTAGGCCCTGGGCTATAACCGCGAAAATCGAAGTTCGCAAATTGCGGGCTTTTTTCTCTGTCACTCTAATTACGCCTTCACTGGAGTAAAAGAAAAAGATCCCCGCAATTTACGAATTTCTGTTTTCGCGGTATCCCCTCTGTGCACGGCTACTACCTGTTTTGACATATTACATTGACATATTAGCTCGAGTCTACGTAAACACTAGGTACGTAAATTACTTTCTAATAAATAAATAAATCGCGCTTGCACTAATACCGGGTGTGGCCTGTAACACGAGCAAATAATTAAAACATAGACTGTACTCCACAAACGGTGACACTTTTGTTCAACAACTTTTAAAAATTATGAATTATTTAGACTTCATAATTTTCATACTAAGTAAATAAATATTATCTTCAATGGACGCCATCGCCACGCCATATCATTTGTGATTGACGTTGCTTGTCATGCCTTAAAAATAACAAAATTCGCAATACATTGCATCTTAGAATAAACTTTAAAGTGTATTAAAAATCAAACCACAAGTTATTTTTAAAAGTTGCTGCACAAATGTTGGCCAGTGTGAGGAGTACAGCCTACGGTTACATTTTTTGCTCGTATTACAGGACACAGTAATACGAGCAAAAAATGCGAGTACAAGCGAGATGTGTAGAAAGTAAGTTACTTAGACGTGAGTGAATATGTCAATGTCAAAACTGTTGGCAGTGGTACTGATCCGACCAAGGTCGCGTTGCGGTACTCCCGTCTGATAGCGCCATAAATAACAAACAAAAAACACACATTGCAAAAAAAACATGGCGGCCCTCGACGATAATCCCGTACGAGCAGACGATGCAATATCTTAACCAATTCAGTGTGTGGACACGTAACTTTAAAATTGGTCAAAATATTTCACCGACTGCCTGCCGGGTGTGAAATGAAGCGACGCTGGCTGTGGGGAAATTAAATCAATTTTCTAAAATATACAACACAAGGGATGCAAGATATATAGTGTGACATAAAATAAAATGAAGCTATAAAAATACCATACATGAATTTGAATTAACTATTGTTATGTTTAAGCATATTACGCCATAAATACAGCAAATAATAGTTACGTAGAAAGTGGCGCCTTCATTTTATATCTACTATTTTATGTCGCATTGTATACGTAGATGTAAAACCAATGTTAATGTTAAACTGACAACTTTTTAGCTGTAAATAAATGTAATTAAAAAAAAGTTAATTACGATTTACTAAAAATTTATTTATTACATGTAAAAATAAATAAATATTTATTTTTTCTAAATATCTAATAGCGAAGTGTAGTTCATAAAGCATTATTTTAGAAGTTATATCTGATTTAATAATTATCGCTTTTTAGCGATAAGACCGCCTGTTGTTTAACCTCTTCTTCCTGTATTATTTGTATTGTTTTCTGTAATGAGGTGTGCAATAAAGAGTATTTGTATTGTATTGTATTGTATCCATGTAGAATCTTTTAAAAGATACATCTATTTTTAACATTTTGATTTATGACGATTACTCAATGTGGTTACTTTTTTGAAATAACTTTTACAAAAAAAAATGTGGAGTTTTGGGTGACCTTTACATTTTTATTGAGAATACATAACTATTCCTGCCCCGCACTCAGCTTCAACGAAAAGCAAAACATTAATTCTACTCCATTAACAATATAATCGATTAACCCTTACATTCCTCAACAATCTTTAATTGTCAAGTGACTCGTCTAATACATACCAAATACTTTTTTTTCTACAGACTACGACCCAAACCATTCCGCCTCAAGCGAATGACACTTTTTTACTCAACTTTTTTAAATACTCTATGATGGATCGACTAAGGTCATTGGCCACGTATTTTTTTCTAATCAACCATAGACATTTTTTCTAAGTTTTCTGAGGTATCATTTAGTCTATTAATTCGTTTTTTTGTAGTTTTTGTGGTGACAGTGTGAAGGTTCACGCATGAACTGTCAATGAATAGGCTTGATATTATTAATGTTTGTGTCAAAATATTTGGGAAAATGACCGTGTCATTCCCGTTTTTTCAGTGAATCATGGCACCAATGGCCTTTAGTTAGTTATAGATTTGAAAAAGATAAAAATATAGGTTTAAGAAAGATTTCGTTTTGAACATATACCTAATTCTTTCAATCTATATCTATAACGTTTTGACATCAGGAATAATATTAGGCACCTATACTGGATGATTTTCTCTAAATGTCTATATGGCAACACCATCTCTCTCGCTATATCGCAGTCCCGTACGTAAGGACACACACTGATTAACAGTCCGCCGGACGGCATCGGCCTGTCAGTTAGAACAAAATGTTGACAGCTCCGAACAACTGACAGGCCGATACCGTTCGGCGGACTGTTAAGCAGTGGGCCCCTTAAGAGATTAATAGATTATTGTAGGAGGTGCAAGCACGTACTGTTCGCATGTAGAGTTGGTCAATGTCGCCTAGTATAAATATTTATTTAACGAAATCTGTTTTTTTTATTTATTAAAATAATATTAAAATTAATAAAATATTGGATAGTTCTCACGTGTCTGCCGTGAGGTCCCGTACTTACTTCGTCCTAAAACAAAAGAGAAAAACACAATTAGAACAATTATTACAAACAAAAACAATTTTCACACATTTCAATTGGGAAATAAACTTAAAATAATTTTTGTTTTTGTTAATTAATGGGCCGTATTTTATTGTATATTTTTTCTTTTCAGAATTCGATCTTTGGTGAAAAATATTGAGTTCTATAATCTGTAAAAATAAAACGCAAGCGCAATTTTACTGTATATCCTACAAAATCTTCCTCTGATTTACGAAAACGTACAGTCAGCCAAGAAAGTGGTCCACCACTTTTCGACTCTATCATCTGATTGATAGAGTCGAAAAGTGGTAGACCACTTTCTTGGCTGACTGTACTTATGGTATTTTCGTAACACAACGGAATTTTTTTTTGTTTCGTCACCAACTGGGGTATTGTGCAGAATAAGAAACTCTTCAAAATTAACAAATTTATCCCGACGAAAAATAACTTAGTATAACAAAATAAAAAACAGCTATAATTACTAATCAAGTAATCCTCATACTTAAAATCATATAAAGCCTTTTCAAATGCTTGAATATGGACCCCAAATCTAATAAATAATAATGTTTTATTACTTATTAATTAAGTTTATGTCACTAAATGAGCCCGTTAATTATTTCAAGAATGTTCCGAATTATTCGTGCAACGGTTATAGCCTGCTTTAATTAAATTATACGACAAAATATTTACATTTTCATTAATAAGTATTTTTTTTTATAACATAGTTTTGTTTTCGGTGGGGGTGTGTGGCTATGTTGAACAGATGGGTTTTGGAATCAACGAAATTATAAAACGCTTCTATTTCGAAAAATATTTAGATACTGATCAATATTTGCTCTAATATTTGGATAGTGTGAAATATATTCGCGATCAAAGTCATAATCATTCCAAATTAGCCCCTCTATACCCTTTTAGTTTAGATTTTTATCTAAAGGGGCCCACTGATTATCAGTCTGCCGGACGGTATCGGCCTGTCAGTTGTTCGGAATTGTCAAAATTTTGTTCTAATTAACAGGCCGATACCGTCCGGCGGACTGTTAATCAGTGGGTCCCTTAATTCAAAAACAAAATGAAACTAGAAAATAACTATACCGTAAATTAAGCATTAACTTTCTTTAAATTGACATCAGCTTTATTCATTAATTAATTAACATTTTAATTAGAGTCACAATTAAAATATAAATATCTTGTCTATGCCATTTAAAGCAAACATGGCAGCAGATAGAGCCATTAAACATAACACTTGGTTATTCATTCGTGTCCGAATTTATATTAACATATATAAATATTCTAACTGGTTCCAATTTCGCTATTTCTAAAACTAGTTTTTTGTATAATATTATGATAAAGAAAAGTTATTGACTTCCTTTTGCATGTTAATGTGCCTACATGATTTCTTGTACAGTCTCCATCAGATATATCGGAGCGGCCGAGGTGTTCAAAAGTACCTATCTGAACACGCACTCTAACGCGTTGACAATAGAGGCGTGTTCAGATATATTCATATATTAAGCATTTTACGTCAAAAACGTGACATTTATTTGCGTAGAAAAGTTGCGCCCTCATTTAATTTCTACTATTTTATGTCGCACTGTACCTACCTACATTCATTACTTACACACGTGTTAAATTCAATTACTAGAAAAAAATCAATAAAAACTACTTTTAATTTACCAATCGCATAACACCTAACTACTTTTACGGTGCGATCATAATTCTTAATTAAAAAAACAACATGTAATTTTCGCGCCCCAGTCTGATTAAAACGTAAAAAAAAGATAAAACAGGTCTTTGCTACCTCGTTTTACAAAGGAAATGTCAGTTATTGAGTCAGAGACAATTATTTTTGACCTTTGTGGTGAATTATCGATGACAAGTGTGGATCGTGTGTTGCCATTATTGAAAAAGAAAGAACTGTAATTAAAGAAATAATTAAACACTTGGCTTGGAGACGTGTAAAACTAGTAATAACTGTAATTTAAGGTAAAATACGTAGTGTCATTTGAAAAATGATGAAGTTTAAGTTTTTGTGACAACGGCTATATTTAACGAAATAATTGATGTTAAAAAGGCGCTAATAATAACATATGTATAGACAACAATCGTAGTTTATATATTCTGATAAAATTATAACGAAAAAAACCGGCAAATAGGAGCGTAAAAGGGCCCACTGATTAACAGTCTGCCGGACGGTATCGGCTTGTCAGTTAGAACAAAATTTAAACAGTTCCGAATAACTGACAGCCCGATACAGTCCGCCGACTGTTAATCAGTGGGCTCCTTAATACTGAATGTGTAAAGACAGGGCACATTTTTTAAAGTTAGGTAATTAGAAGAAAACGAAAGATATGGCGCGCCGCGTGAAACCTGCGACGGAAGATATGACCGTCGCGCGGGTGTTTAACTTTTTACCTTTTAGATAATAATGGGGTTGGCAACTGTCAAAGGTTTGCATAGATGGCGCCATCATAGCTTGCCCCTTTTTCTATGAGATTTGGCTTAAGGTGGTTCGATTTTCATACAAAATTCAATCAAAGCTTAGCTAAGAACTATTATGGCGTGTTATGCAAACAGTCGCTTTTTTGCTTACAAACGGAAGATTCCCGGTTCGATCCCCAGTCATTGTATGCTGGAACATAACATTTTGTATTTTAGTTACATCTAAATTTCGTATTGTTTTTTTATTTTTATTTAATTTTTCTTATTATCATAAATCGATTGATTAAGTATGGGCTACACGTATTCGTTTATTTTTGACAAAGAAAATTAGAAATTATACTCTACCTAATCTCTCTTATTTTTACAATCAGGACATCCTCACTGCAATAAAAAAGAAATGTATAAAATTTCCTGTGGTTAAAAATAATGGATTTTGTCTATGAATGAAAAACACAATTATTACTATAGTTTGTTTTTTTTAGCATTAGAAATAAGGTAAACAATCTTGACGTGTCTTTTAATTGAAAAACACATTTTAAAAATAAGTTACGGCAAATATGTAACAATTATAAATCAAATACGATCATTTATATTCTTCTGCTTTCATAAGTAATAGTTTTTGATTTTTAAAAAGCGTTTAAATCTGTGTGCCTAGCCAAGATGCCAGTCGTTCGCTCCGTAGCGAACGTTAGGGTAATACCTCTCTCTATCACTCTGCTATATTAATGCGACAGACACGGCTGCGCTTCGGTCGCTACGGAGCGTAGGTAAACCATTGGCACCTTGGCTAGGCACCCTGGTCATCTGGAAAGCGAAACACATACGTAACGCGTTTCTATTACTCAATAAAGTGGCCAGTTGCAGATTCGGCGGTAATCTTAACTATACCTAAATCTGGGTGCCTAGCCAAGATGCCAGTCGTTCGCTCCGTAGCGAACGTTAGGGTAATACCTCTCTCTATCACTCTGTCATATTAATGCGACAGACACGGTTGCGCTTAGTTCGCTCCGGAGCGTACACAATTGGCATCTTGGCTAGGCACCCTGGTGGAAAGCGAAACACATACGGAACGCGTTTCTATTACCCAATACAGTGGCCAGCTGCAGATTCGGTTTTAAATTTAACTATACCTAAACCTGGGTGCCTAGCCACGATGCAGGCTAGTAGAGTTCTCTTTCACCTTCAGCAGAACCGGGAGATCCAAACCTACCTACTTTTCATCTAATAATCTCAAGAATCAGTGCATGATTCAAACTTTACCGGTCGCCGTGGTAAGACCTAGGATTTACCATATCGGTGTTGGTAAAAGCCCGAAGTAAACTAGTAAGATTTAACATTTCGGGCTTTTACCGATCGGCATCGGTAAAACCTAGGTTTTACCGGTAAATCCTAGGTTTTGCCATACTTCGGGCTTTTACAGTAACATAAATATAATAATTGCTCGTTTAAAGGTAAGATAACACAAAGGAGAAACAAAAAGAAATTACCTACTCGCACCAGTCTTGAACCCCAATCCTCTTGCACGTATTTCCACGAACATACCGTTACGCTATTGCAACATACTTACGTTGTGTGAAATTGTCTACTACAAGGATCACGGAAACACTGTTTGCATGTGTGAGTAATACTAGGAAAAAGCGTGACAGCAACACTCCGTCGAATTAAAAAAGTGGTTTTTGCACAATGAAGTATGCAATGTTTATTTTAATAGTTCAATATTTATTTAAAGAGTGCGCGAAACATACTTTTAAGTATACAAATACCATGACCATTTCACAAAAAAATAAAACCTGAAATTTTGCAAAAGTGGTGCCATCTAAGCGAGAGTTAAGTTTTGAGTACCTAACCTAGGCGAACCACCTTAAAGAGCTTGCATCCAGGGTATTAAAAAAACTAAAATTTGACACAATTCTAGGGATTGACAAGGCAAGCTATGATGGCGCCATCTGCTAAAAACTTCCACCGGCCAACCCCATTGAGATCAATTACTCTGAAAATATACTTCAGTTTAAAATTTTGCTCGTTTAATTTCTCGAATCATTAGCTATTTTATACTCAATTTATACGGTACTGATATGGTATGCAGGGTAACGATATACAACTGAAAATAAATGCACAATTTGTAACATGGCAAATAATTGTGATAGCAGAAGGTATATTTAGTTAATTATGACATACTGCCGTATTCGAACTTCAAGATATTTACAAGAGACGACACGTACTAGATCCATTCTAGATATGTTATAGTTTAGATTTCAACTAGTTCTCTTTTGCAGAGCAATACGGGCAACCAATGTCACTTTTACGTTAGATAGAGTAAGATCTATTAGATATGAATTAGATATCTAAGTCATATCCTGTGGAAATCGTTCAAGAGTACCTCCAGAATCGCGCAAATGTCAAATTTGACAGGTTAGATCTTAAACATGTCGTTATCGTATCTTGGTGATGTCTAAAAGATGTCTAATACATGTCTATATCATAATCCGAATCGGGCCCATACGCAAATTTTGCCAAATAGCTGCAATAAATTAGCACCAAGTAGGCGTAGTTAAAACCAATTGACAAAATCTTTTTTTTTTTGCGAATAAACCTAACACACAAAACGTAAGGTCCTTTCTATCATAAGCATTACAAAGCATGAACCATAGAGAATTGGATGTCTGTATTCAATACGTTAATAATTAAAATTCTAATAAAATTCCTCAAACCGTCCGGCGGGACGGTGTAACCTCCTTACAAACCGGACATGCGCCACCAACGACGATCTTTAATGAAGACATTTGCCTCCAATAAGCAACCCATTATTACTACTTAGCTGATAAAGAACCTCGTAACGTCGCAACGAAGTTTGAACCTTGACACATTAAGGTTTAAGTTCAAATTGATTTGCAGAAAAATTGGAAGATAGATGGAAACGTCCCGTTCGAAAATTCGAAATTGCGCTCGAAATTCTAAAATCGAAGACGAATTTTGAACTTTAGCTTTTTTAATTAAGAAATATTTCAGGCTGAGGTAGTTTTCTTTCGTTTTATTATTTAAGAACAAACTTAAATTGAACTTTATTGTGTGCGTAATAAAGTTTACTTTTGTTTCAGTTTAAGGGTTAATTAATTAGAATATAATAAATCGTTAAAGGCAATTAAAGGTTATGTTTATTTAGGTTGGGTTTTATGTTGCCAGCGGCGAGATCAAACGTTCGGAAGCCGTGGTTTTGAATTATTTCATGTGGCAACACACGATTTATTTGATAAACTAGCTGCCTCACTTGAATTATTGATGTTTATATTTAATAATAAATAAAAAACTAGACACAAAACACCTTGTCAAAATTCTCCTTAAATCATAAAATCAATTGCGTCAAATGTGATGTCTATCTTTTTAAAAACTAGACAGGCAGTTTTTTTTAATTATCAACCTACTTTGGCTGAATACAGTCATTCGCTTGACTCAGCGCATGTTAAACAACATGGCGGCCAATTAAAAGAGCGATATGATCGCAATTATGGCCTGATGTCTTTATTAGTCAACGGTTGCGGGTGGTCCCGGCTTCGAAGCCCGTCGAGGCAGTTTTGTGTGTTCTATTGTTTTGGGTTTAAGTGTGAAGGCTGGGTCAGTGACAGTCAAAGGTCAGAGATGTTCAGTTTGAGACTGACGCTTCTATTATGAATACTTGTTTCGGTTCGAGACTGAGAACTGGTGAGTTTCTTCAAGTGGCTGTGTTCTCATAATTCGCTAAACTATCAGTTTGTGCTACCGTTGTGTGTAGTAGTCTTATGAATGCTGCTTTAAGACTGGCCTCAGTTTTCAAATATTTATAATTACCTAAATCGAAACTTGAGTTCTTTTAACGGCCTCCTAGCCTAGTCGGTAGTGACCATACCTACGAAACAGGAGGGTTCAAATCCTGGTAAGGGCATTTATTTGTGTATTACTTTGACCCAATTGAGGGCAACTTTGACCCGCATACAAAGATTAGCTAAAACAAACCTCATGGCATATTTCTATAATTATAGTACAATAATTTAATCTGAGGGCCTACCGCGAATCAAGTTCGACGTGTTACCTCTCTGTCGCACTTGTAAATTCGTACATAAGTGTCACAGAGAGGCAACACGTCGAACGTGGTTCGCGGTAAGCCCTCTGAACCGCGTTAATCTCAATGGCCAAAGTTACCCTCCAGGGCTAAAGTAACCCGACTAAAGTATTTAAGTAATTTAAAGTATTCAATAGTAAAGTATTTAAACGGTACCATATTTAGTTATTTAATTTGCCTATAATATATTTTCAACTTGTTAATGTATTGTATCTCGCTCGTTGGTACTTGCATATTAGAGCGAGCGATATGTATAGAAAGTAAGTTATGTAGTATATTATGACAGACGTTGTATTTTTTGGTACTTAAATAAAAGTAAACAAACAATTAGTATATTTTCGGGTAGTTATAACATTTATTGGTTAACCAACGAAATACAAAACCGCATGGGTCAGTCGCTGAACCTTACTTTAACCTAATTTGATCGTGTAATGTTTTCATCTACCCTCAACAGGCTTAAGTATAGCCATTTGAGGGCTGATTGTGTTTACTTTTACTAGTTTTACTTAAATACCTAAAGAAAAAGAATACCGGCTGCCACATCACAGGCGTAGCCTAGTGTGGGGCCACAGGATATATAAATATTGTCAACAAGGTTATTTGAAATAAATCTTATTCTTATTCTTATTATTCTTAAAAAAGATATACCGGGTGTAGCCTGTAACACGAGCAAATAATTAAAACTTAGATTGTACTCCTCAAACGGTGACACTTTTGTTCAACAACTTTTAAAAATTATGAAGTATTTAGACTCCCTATTTTTCATACAAAATAAATATTATCTTCAATGGACGCCATCGGCACGCCATTATCATTGTGATTGACGTTGCTTGTCACGCCTTAAACATAACAAAATTCGCAATACATTGCGTCTTAGAATAAAATTTAAAGTGTATTAATATCTAACTACAAGTTATTTTTAAAAGTCGCTGAACAAATGTTGGTCAGTATGAGGAGTACAGCCTACGGTTTAATTTTTTGCTCGTATTATAGGCCACACCCGGTATGTACAAGTATGAGATCCACTGTGTTCAGACCCTGGTCTAAGATGGGCCAGAAGCCTAAACCATCGCTAGAAGCGCAGCGCGCGCAGCGCACGCGCTGGTCGGCGCCTGCGCACAAACACGCGCGGGTGGTCGCCCACCCAGCTCGCGCGCACACAGCCGTGCGTGGAACTGGGATTTGACAATTAAAACTTTCACGCAAAGTCTAGTGCTTTTAGTTTGTCTAGGACATTTGGGTATAGAGTTCGTACGTTTCCGTGAACAAAACGATGGAAATAGACGAAGCTCTCAATACCTTTTTGTCTTCGAAAAACGGTCTAAGTATATGACTGAAACTTGTCTGACACATCACTGTCAGTTATCCCTTCTCTATACAGGGCGTCCCACGGCTATGCCACATGGAGGGAAAGTACCCTAAATATTGTAGATGGAACATTTTACTGAAAGAAGACATTATTTTAATTTAAAAAACAATTTAAACTGTATTCATAGATTTTTAAATAATTACATGGTTGAACCGGGAATCGAACCCGCCGCACGAGAAAAAAAATCACCCTGTAGCTTTATCATACCGATCGAAAGGCTTGATCATAAGGATTATTTTTTGCTAAAAAACATAGTGTCGGAAATAAAAGGAAGCCCATGAATTGTAACATTTTTAATTCAAAATTAATCAATTTAATTTATCAAATGCTCAAAATGTAGTCTCATTCTGTTGAATATAAAGCCGCACTCTTTTGATTATTTCGCTAAATTTCACATCAAATGTTAAAATTCATGGTCTTCCTTTTGTTTCTGACACTATGTTCTTTAGCAAAAAATAATCCTTATGATCAAGCCTTTCGATCGGTATGATAAAGCTACAGATGATTTTTTTTCTCGTGTGGCGGGTTCGATTCCCGGTTCAACCATGTAATTATTTAAAAATCTATGTATGCAGTTTAAATTGTTTTTTAAATTAAAATAATGTCTTCTTTCAGTAAAATGTTCCATCTACAATATTTAGGGTACTTTCCCTCCATGTGGCATAGCCGTGGGACGCCCTGTATACACTATTATACAAGGTCATTTTTGGACCGTTAGCCATATTGTGCGAGGTGATTAGGGTGGTCATACTGAACAACTTTTTCTATGGGAGCAACCCCGAAATCCCAAAAAAAATTTGGCCTTCCCATAGAAAAAGTCGACATCCACTCTACCAAAATGTATGAAACGGCCAAAAAAATTTTTGTGATTTCGGAGTTGGTCATATAGAAAAAGTTGTTCAGTATGGCCTACCTAATCACCTCGCACAATATGGCTAACGGTCCAAAAATGACCCTGTATATGGGGACCGCAGTTTTAAATAGTACCCGCGCGCGATACACAATTTTTCGCTATTAAAAAACAGTAGTGATTGGCTACTAAAGTTATGATTGGCTAAAATCTAGCCTTCACCGCGGAGGAGTTTTGGCCAAAGAGTGTCAAGTTTCGGCGGTTCCGCGGCCGGCTCCCTGACACTGTGGGGTTGCGTAATGCATCGCAGCCATAATGTGATTTGTAGTGTTTAGTTTTAAAATATATTTTTATAATATGTTTGCTAGTTTTAAGGTATTTATATATGGGCCACTACACTATAGTTTTTTTTTAGCATTAGAAAGAACTTGAAAGAAGGTAAGCAATCTTGACATGTTTTTTAATTAAAAAACGCTTTTTAAAAATCAAAAACTATTACTTATGAAAGCAGAAGAATATAAATGAATGTATTAGATTCATAATTGTTACATATTTGCCGTAACTTATTATTAGACTGTGTTTTTCAATTAAAAGACACATCAAGATTGTTTACCTTATTTCTAATGCTAAAAAAAACGAATATAGTTACCTGAAATAAAAATTATGATTTGAATTGATTTGGTGAAATAAAATTGTTAACGGATTTAATTTTTTTTTTGTCATGATCTTATGACGCGATACTAAATGAAGTATATTAAGTGGAGGAGGTCAAGACCCACAAAGGGTTATAGCGCCATCGGAAGTATATTTTAAAAATTATGAAGTACCGTAAAAGTATAAAACTTTGCCCTTTAACATATTTTGCCTATCTTCAGAAAGTGTACCTATCTGTAACTACTTTTGAGCTGCTTTTAAGTTATTTCACTTTTACTGAACTGTGACGCGGTGGGCAAAGTTATGTTAAAGAGCAGAGTTTTATACTTTTACGGTATTAATAATTGCTACAAAGAAAATAGAGCTAAGCGAAGTTTTGTATGTCTAGAATTACAGTTGTGAGGATTTAACAAACAACAAATGTACCTATTGGCGTTAATGTATCAGTTAGGTACCTACCAACTTAAATATTCATAATAATGATAATGAAATGCATAATTATTTTCACAAACGCGACTCCACCCCCTTTCGAAACATGCGTTGTGCGCATGTCACCAAAACATTTCAAACCAACTGGCTTACCACATCTCTCTGCAACACATTCAAAAACGCACCTTAAACTAAGCAATTAAGATTCAAATTTGAATGTAATGTATTGTCATATTTACTCATATGCCACAGATATGAAAGTGAGACTTATATGTTAATTGTTAGAGTTGATTTTTTATTGAATTGCTTTAAAAGGATTATGAAGGAATTTGATAGAATTTTCTCTCCTTTGATTTTGAATGTTATTGCTTCAGTTTTAAGGTTGATTTTTGTTTACAATTTGAACTATCTATTTATAAATTTTGTGAGAACTAATTGAGATATCTTCCGTCGTTTTGTTTTGTCTGTCTGTCTCAGTATAGCTTGAATGTTGTTTTATTGTTGTTTTTTTGTGGATAGTATTAAATGGAGCACTTTAACAGACAGGCTCACTTTCACAATTCAGTTTTTTTTTCGATTCAATCAGCTGTTTTAAAGTACGAGTATAAGTGCCTACTTTAAGTTACAATTAGCCTAGTTTTAAAGTATAAGTGCCTACTTTAAGTTACAATAAGCCTAGTTTTAAAGTGTAAATGCCTACGTTAAGCTACAATTAGTCTAGTTTTAACCCTTAATTTGGCAGAAAATAAAAAACTTGATTTTAACTTTTATGTGCACATTTATTTATTATTATGCCTTTAAATATGTCCTAAAAAATGTTAAAAAAATATTTCACTGTAAGATTTCCTGAAATTCGAATGTACAGTATTTTTAACAAAAACGTACGCTCGTCAAACTTAGTGTGTTAAATATACTTAACAAATTCCAAAAAAGGGTATCGAAACAAAGACAATGAAAACATTTTTTGGCATTAAATCGAAGCAAGGACCTAAAAGAATTGGCTACGAAACGCAAGTACAATATAGGGTTAAAGATTTTCGAAATGACATTGATATTTCATAGTTTTCGTTGTTTGGTTGAGTTTAATATAATGCCAGTGTTACAGCAACGCTACTTTTATAAATACAGCATTTAAATATTTTGAATGCAAAAAAAAATTATACATAATACCACCTACATGAATAAAGCATATTTGAATTGAATTAAATAAAAAAATATGAAATATAACTACCTATTCCATTTAGTTTCCTTGAATGTATAGCCATACGCCAAACTGAACGGGGTTTTATAAAAAAAACGTGGATTGATATTGAGTAGCGTTCGCTTTGTTGCATACTAAGCTATAAATGTATAGCGAATCAAACTATAGCATTGAATCTCTTCTATTATGGCAAAATATAAAGGTAGGCAGTGAAATTTGTCAAATTAAAGCGCGGTCAAAATCTCAAACCATAAAGATTTGTTAAAAATGCTTAACGGGTTGGTTAATTTCTAATACACTGTACGTATTTTTTTGTCAAAAATACTTAACAGTTGTGTATGCTTGCTTATTACACGTAAATAACTTGATTTGGCGAATAGGTGTGGTATGTAAAGTATACGTAATACTATAATCAAATATAATAATAGTATATGCAGTAAAATTTCGCGTAATAGAATCGAAAAAAATAAACAAATACCTGGATTGAACGCAGTGTCGACCTACTACTAACTATGTTGATTCACTACTAACATATAACATTGTTGCCAGTAACGCTTTATTTTTTTCTTTATTCTTTATAATATAAATGATACATAGAAATTAAAAACTTGGAATTTACGTAATAAATAACATGCCTACATTTTTTCAAAGTAAGTGTTAAGTATACTTGACTGTGCCAAATTAAGGGTTAAAGTATAAGTGCCTACTTTAAGTTACAATTAGCCTAGTTTTAAAGTATAAGTGCCTACTTTAAGCTACAATTAATAAAATAAATAAAATTAGTCTAGTTTTGACTCGGCCATCAGCTTCAACGACAAGTGTGATCGCTCATAACCTTTTCAAAAACACCTACCTATACATATAAGTACCCGAGGGCACCAAATTTTCATTAGTATTTTTAATTTTTAGTTTTAGTTATTTTAATTTTAGTTAGTTTTAGTTTTATATTCCTGTTTATATTAATAAGTAATTAATTTATATTAACAGGTAAATAATTTTCAGAATTCAATTATTTATTTTTTACAGTCTGTGTTAGGTGAAAGGCTGGCCATCGCTATCCAACGTGGTAACGCGGCAAGTATAATGGGCACCTTTGCACCCGGTACAGCCCGCGGAGGCCTTTTAGATTAAAATATTTTAATATTTAGATATATTTAAGTTACTTTTGTTAGGTGAAATAGTTTTGATTAAATCATAAACATAGTATACTTTTCAATAATGTTAATATACAGAGTAGAAACTGGGGACTACGTTTGTATGGGAAGTCGGTTTCGGGGCGGTCGTCAACTTTCGTCCGAATCGTTGACACATTAAATAGGTAATTGTTGACATATTCAGTGTGACGTAAACCCACTGTTTTCACGTCGTTATCGCCAACATCCGTTCGTGAAACAATAGTAACTGTTCCGATCGGCCTGATTCTAATTTTAATTCGAAAATTAGATCTAGATACGACATAGATCGGGTCTGTCAGTCAGTACCGTCTTTACCATAAGGGCATACGGGGCCCGTGCCCAGCAGGGCCCCCATCCTCGGGGGGCCCCGAAGGACAGAAAGTAACAGTATACACATATTTCATTATCCATATCAAATAGGTCATAGTAGAAAAAATTTTAATTAGCTTTCTTCACTTTTCAAAAGGGCCCCAAAATGTTATGAGGGCACCAGCATAGTTTAAGATGGTCCTGCTGTCAGTGTCAAAGTAACATTCTTCCACAAACGCCACTTTTAACACTGACAGATCCTATCTATACAGAATAGAGTAGTTTTTTATTCGTAAACACATAGACAATAGACATAGGTACATAGAAAAAACATAGTGAAAAATAAAGTGTCTCCAAATGTAGATGTAGTTGATATCGTATCTAGATCAAATTTTTCAGATATATTAAAATTTGAATCAGGCCGGATATCAATTTACGAAATTAGACCTTAAAGTAATAATGATAAGGGCTAAATCTATATTGAATGGGCTATTGTGAGTAACGTACCAGGAATTCTTTGTGGGCGTAGGATGCAATTTTGCAAATTTTTAGAGCTGTTATTTAGTGATTCACTGTTTCATAATGACTTTATGCTCATTATTAAACTGTTATTAAAGCCTTGCGAGTTTAAAACAAAATTATACAACTATTGCATAATTAAGAAAAAAGATAATTATGATCACGATGGTTTAAATTAGCAAACTCTTAAATGTTTTGAGTTTGTATGTACGATCAGTTTGTATTTGATTTAATTAAATAATCTAGGTATAGTCGCACCACTAAAGTCTGCAGCGGATTTGATAGCCCACGCAGTGTAAGTGTTATTTATACGTCATAATTTCATAGAAGTTTGACGTTTAACATGACACTTGCACTGCGTGGGCTATCAAAACCGCTGCAGACTTTTTACGGTCTAACTCTATGATATGTAATTATTAGGAATTTTCTAATTTGAACTACTAAGTAATGGCTCCAGTAGGTAGAGTCGCTAGAGGTACAATCAAGGAATTTAAATTCCGACCCATTTCGTACTTTGTCACAGTGACAACCGTATGAGGTCTCTAGCGGCTTTCATATTGATTGTCACTGTGACAAAGTACGAAATGGGTCGGAATTTAAATTCCTTGACTGTACTTTGTACTATTAAAGTAAAATATTTTTTAAACTTGTAGTAACTGATGATAACACATTTATTACATTAAATAATACAATTTAAATTTTGTTGTTTTGTTTTAAATTTTCCTGTACCTACTAACCCATTAGTTTGTAAGCTCTACTAATAAAAAAGTGTCCATATGTTACACGTAAAAAAAACATATTTAAAAAACAGTAACTTACTTTATCGAACCTAGTTCGTAATTACGATTAAGTACAGTCAACTGTAAAAATATAGGTGCACAAATCATCTCAAAAATATGTCCTATAGCTCTCATCAACTCTTATGTCAGTGAATTAAGAACTATGGGACATATTTTTGAATAAGTTGGCTACACCCATATTTTTACAGTTGACTGTACCTACTATTTGTGCACTAGTCTCTAATTTTTTTTTATATACATGTATTTTTTATTGCCAAGAGAAGACAAAAAAACGTATTAACAAAACTAGACAAATTATACTTTATGGCTAAAGAAATGTAATAAAACATTGCAAAACCTTTTTAAAAGTATCGAACGAACTTAATAGCCTATACGTGATATTCTTTAAATACTTATACTCAGTGTTATAATAGGACATTTATAATTTATAATGTTGTATCATAATGACACTATTACGATATAATACAAACATGGTATAATGCGGAAACCAGGGAATGTAAGTACCGATGTGAACGGAAGTTTTTTTTTAATAGAAGCGATTATAAGGGGTTATTATTAGATTCGATTCTTTTTGTGATGTAATGTAAGTAGGATATAACATAACCTAACTAAAAAAACAAATTTAGGTCTTTTGGTACACCCACTTTTTTTAAATATTAAGTGGATACTTAATACCTACAGCATAAGTATTAGGATGAAAAAATGATCAACAATTTTAGCATAAAAAATAGGCACTCCTGATTCTAGAGGTTTATCACTTTATCACATATCTGAAACGGTTTTCATACCTACCTAAGATATGGAAACCTGTATGGCCATACACCTGCCTGGCCCATAACCTGAGGAAATAATACAATACACTTTCTGAAGAAAGTGAAGAAAGTGTATCTGTAACTACTTTTAAAGTTTTTCGCTTTTATTGAACTGTGACGCAGTGGGCAAAGTTATGTTAAAGGGCAAAGTTATATACTTTTACGGTACCGATAACGGTAACGTTAAGCAATGTAGGGTTAACAAGATTACCAAATAATATAAATAAACTCAATTTAAGAAAACATGCAATTTCCGTTAACGGCCCCAACAGTAGCCAAATACTTGATGTGTCACTTTTTTCATACAAACGTTTTTCCATACAAACCTACTTAGTTGTATCTAGTGGGCCGCAACCCAAATCTTAACACTTTGGGTGGACGTAAAAAATGCGGGCAAGTCGGTTGAAGGCCAAGTTTAAAGGTTCCGTAGTATAAATTAAATAACAATATTTATGAGATCGAAATTTCCTCGGAAAACCTATGAAAACTCAAAAATGCGTTTTCCCAGAGATAACACCTAGCTAGAACGATTTTTTGCCCCCGAAAACCCCCATATAGCAATTTCCATCGAAATCGTTAGAGCCATTTCTGAGATCCCTGTCTGTTTGTGTGTATGTATGTTCCCGATAAACTCAAAAACTATTGAACGGATTGACATGCGGTTTTCACCTATCAATAGAGTGATTCTTGAGGAAGGTTTAGGTGTATAATGTTAAGGTTTTGTTGTATAACCCGTGCGAATAGAAGCGGGTCGCCATAGTGTGTATCTTTAGGTATTTTATTGAAAGTAAACAAAATCTACCCTCAAATGGCTCCTTAAGCCATATGAGGGTAGATGCAAACATTAAGGGGCCCACTGATTAACAATCCGCCGGACGGTATCGGCCTGTCAGTTAGAACAAAATTTTGACAGTTCCGAACAACTGACAGGCCCTCGGAGTAATTAACAATGGAGCCGCCATTAACAGGCATTCCCCTCTGTCGAAAATAGGCGGCCAATGGTCAACCATATGTATGGACTGACGTTTATCTGACATGACGTACCTATACATTTGACGTGCCCCTCCCCCGCAAAAAACGGCAGACTATTTTGTACCGAAAATTTTAGACATGGCGTCTCCGTTGTTAATTACTCCGAGGACAGGCCGATACCGTCCGGCGGACTGTTAATCAGTGGGCCCCTTCACATGATCAAATAATGTAGGTTAAACTCAGGTCGTTCAGTGACAGATCCAGGAGGTTTTGTATTTGGTTGGTTAACCAATAAATGTTATAAGTACCCGAAAATTTAAAAATTGTTTCATCATCATCATCTCAGCCATAAGACGTCCACTGCTGAACCTAAGCCTCCCCCTTGGCTCTCCATACGTGCCGGTTGGAAGCGACCCGCATCCAGCGTCTTCCGGCGACCTTCACAAGATCGTCTGTCCATCTTGTAGGTGGACTTGCTGCGCTTGCTAGGCCGTTTTAAAAATTGTTTACTTTTATTAAAATACCTAAAGATACAGACTATACTTTATTCTAATGGCTCCTCTACACGATGGGCCAACGCCGGCCACTAGGGGACGCAGCCATGCGGTAGAATGAGATAGCAATATCACTTGCTCCCTCTAACGCTACGTCTTACGTAGGCGAACAACGCGCGAACGCGGCGCGGCGCGGCGCGGCGCGGCGCGGCGCGGCGCGGCGCGGCGCCTGACATTCGCGTGCAAATCGCGCCGCACCGCGTTCGCAACGAGATCGCTTACGTAGGACACTTCTATGGGCATCAAAGGATTGATTTCGCCGCGCCGCGCCGCGCCGCGTTCGCGCGTTGTTCGCCTACGTAAGACGTAGCGTAACGCATAAATGCGTCCCTCGGAGTGGCCGGCGTTGGCCCATCGTGTAGAGGAGCCATAAAATATGTCAACTGTATCCAAATATGTCTACATTCTCACGGAACCCTACCCATAATCCGCTCTCTTAAGCCTTTTTAGCTACCCATCAGTTACGCCTTGAGTCACTATGCCACCCAGCGCGCCATCCATCCCCGTCCCCGTCGCGCGTATAGCGCCGTCCCTGTCCATCGCGTTTTTATCTCCATTGAGGCTGACTGTCAAAATAAGGATTATAAAAGCGTTTGGATGGCTTTATGCAGTATAGCTAGGGTTTGCAATCCGGATCCGAAATGTATGAAATTATCCGGATCTGGATCCGGATCCGCGGATCTTCCCATACATTTTGGATCCGTCGTGCAAACCCTAAGTATAGCTGTTGCGTGAGTTGCATATGAAGTGAGTGAAATAATTGAAGGATTATATTTTTTGCGGTTTGCAGTGATATTGTTTATGGTATCAAGTTTGGTTTCCGGATTAGGAGATGTATCCGTTACTTTACTTTTACTTATGTAGTGGGATTGTGTCACAGAATAATTAATAGTACTACCGTACAGAAAGGAAACTTCCTACAAAACCGAAGTTTGACAGCGGTTCAGGGTCGAATCATGCTGTCCCTTTCTAATATATGGCACTATCCCTTTCGGCTATTTAGGGTTGACAAAAATCAAGTGATTATCTTATCTATGGTCGTGCACGCAAAAGGAAGTCAAGTGGTGCCAACCCTAATAATTGCTCGGAGAAATGCTGAGCCGAGCGGAGCCGAGTTTGACCGAAGTCAGGAGTTTCGCACCCCTGATTGTGTGCAGTTTTTGTATTTTGTGAATATGCCTATGATCAATTGATCATACTTAGACCAAAACCCCAGCTCGTACCAATGAGTTTTTCGGAATTCGTGTACAAAATATTATTTGATATTAACCACTTGCTTTTCGATGAAGGAAAACATCGTGAGGAAACCGGACTAATCCCAATAAGGTCTAGTTTCCTCTCTGGGTTGGAAGGTCAGATGGCAGTCGCTTTAGTAAAAACTAGTGTTTAATTCAATTCTTGGCATGTGTTGCCAAGCGGACCCCAGGCTCCCATCATCCGTGGCAAAATACCGAGATAACGCAAGGAAAAAAGGTGTCTAATATAAAGAAAACCCAATCTTTCAAAAGTCCATCATGGCGTACCGAAGGTTCAACAAATGTCATATACCGGGTGTGGCCTGTAACATGAGCAAATAATTAAAACATAGATTGTACTCCTCAAACGATGACACTTTTGTTCTACAACTTTTAAAAATTATGAATTATTTAGACTCCCTATTTTTCATACAAAATAAATATTATCTTCAATGGACGCCATCGCCACGCTATATCATTGTGATTGACGTTGCTTGTCACGCCTTAAACGAAACAAAATTCGCAATACATTGCGTCTTAGAATAAACTTTAAAGTGTAAAAATCAAACCACAAGTTATTTTTAAAAGTCGCTGAACAAATGTGAGGGACTACATTCCCTTACAAGTGTGATACAGTGGTAGCAAAAATTGAGAGTTTGGCTACCAATGTATTATATCTATTTGTCAATTTTAATGTGTAAGTATAGTCAGTATGAGGAGTACAGCCTACAGTTTAATTTTTTGCTCATATTACAGGCCACACCCGGTATATAAAAAAAATCATGAGATTTGCGTAAAAATGGTTGGCGTAGGCATACAGTCGTTCCGCAGTAAAAAGGCAACAAGTCTGTGAGTGATGACTTAATTTTTTTTATTAAATTTTCTAGACGAAAACAGTACCAGACATAGATATGTATGTATAATATGTCACGTAAATATTAATGCAAAGTTTCATGTAACTTAGGCAATTTAAGCATGTCGGTTTATAATGAGAGTCGCTTAGATTCTATGGAAGCGGCTTTTTGGCAGTGGGTTCGTGTGAATCGTAAGCTATTTTTTTTTGTTCAATACTTACGCAACGAAACGACCACAATGCAAAGGAAACGAAATATCTAGTTTAAAAAAAACCGGGCAAGTGCGAGTCGGACTCGCGCACGAAGGGTTCCGTACCATAATGCAAAAAAAAAACAAAAAAAAAAGCAAAAAAAAACGGTCACCCATCCAAGTACTGACCACTCCCGACGTTGCTTAACTTTGGTCAAAAATCACGTTTGTTGTATGGGAGCCCCATTTAAATCTTTATTTTATTCTGTTTTTAGTATTTGTTGTTATAGCGGCAACAGAAATACATCATCTGTGAAAATTTCAACTGTCTAGTTATCACGGTTCGTGAGATACAGCCTGGTGACAGACGGACGGACGGACGGACGGACGGACGGACAGCGAAGTCTTAGTAATAGGGTCCCGTTTTACCCTTTGGGTACGGAACCCTAAAAACGTCATAAATAAATAAAAAATGCGTTTTGCGTAAAAATGGTTGGCGTGGGTGGCATACAGCCGTCCCGCAGTAAAAAGGCAACAAGTCTGTGAGTGATGACTTAATTTTTAGAACCACCGCGGAGTAACCGGACACTGCACTGCGCAAGCGCCGATGGTCGTTATTATTGGGTTTTATTGGTTAATAATAGTTGTAAAAAATAATTATTAAAAATATATGTTATTTCTTATATTGCTATAATCTAGAAATGATTTTGAGTTAAGAATGGAGGCGGTGGTTGCAAAAATATTCTATTTATATGAGTAAGCTGCTTGTTACCTATTATCTTTATTATATGAAAATAATTAATAGAATAATAAGTAGAATTATACAAGGTATGTTAACTTATTGTTAAATGTTAACGGAATGTTTTGTAAATAATTTCTTGTAAATAATATTGTGACATGTAATACGAATTATTATGAATAAATATATATATGAAATATGAATATGAAATAATGATGTTAATGTTGGCTCGCTGTTCAAAATTCCATACAAAAATTGACTATCAACTCTATCAAATGAAATTTACACTAGGGTTCTGCTTATCTCTAAAATTATGTTAAAAAATCAATTGGAATAGAATAAGAATACAAAATTTTGTATTGCTAAAGCCATCCACCACATAGATCAAAAGAAAATTTTATTCACTAAACACTTAAAACTACGTATCTATCACTTAAAAGTAACGTACAATAATGAGAATATAGATGCTGCTATATAGGCTAGAAATTGACACCAATGAGCATATGCTCTAGCAGATATATATGCTATTGCAGGGTCAGAAGATAGCTCAGAACAGCAAAGATAGTAACAAAGAGTCATTTAATAACTAAAAATACAACAATAATTAACATAACAGATGGTCAAGCAAATCTTGTCAGTAGAAAAAGGCGCGAAATTCAAATTTTCTAAGAGACGATATCCTTTCGCGCCTACATTTTTCAAATTTGCCGCCTTTTTCTACTGACAAGATCTGGTTGACCAGCTATAACTTAGAATCGGCCATAGAGACAAGAGGCGGGAAAGAGGGAAAGCCTTTGCCCAGCAGTGGGACACACTAACGAAAAAAAAAAGAATCAGCCATTACCATCGCCGCCAGCGGGTGTACATCCTGATACCGAATATATCCGTGACATATGATATTTCCCGCGACATAACGACGACTGTAATATCCACGATAGCGACCATAAATCCAGGGTTAGGAAATTAACACTGTTCTTAGGCGAAATGGTTTATCAAATGTTGGCCACACAAAGGCAAAAGCGTTTTTTAGAAACTTTTTTTTAATGCCTAATATATTTACATTTTTAGTGCCCCTACAAAACTTTGATCACGGAGCACTTGTCGGATCACTTTGGTCTTGCAAATAGGTTAAATGCGTTTTTTTAAGGTTTTTTTTATCTATCTTTATTTAGGGTTCCGTATACCCAAAGGGTAAAAACGGTAAACAATAAAAAATAAAAACAGTCTATTTTGTCCTTTCCATATCTAAAGCGACTTTTCAAAGAACGATCATTTGCTATCGAACATTGAACCAAATTCGACTTGGAAATGGTATTTCCAAAACTATTAACACCAGTAGTGACTAATGCCTCAAATAGTTCCCTGCCATCCATCATGGCGTTTTGACAGCTGTCAAATTAACGTCAATGGGAGCGCTTAAGCCTTTGGATGTATGAACAAAATTAATGTACAATTTGGAAGGTTTCACTGAAATACGGAACAATGTGAAGAAAACGAATATTTTTGTAGATAGCGCAAAAACTATTGGTAAAAACAATTTGTCATTTTTTTATTGTGTTGGTCACTTTTTAGGGTTCCGTACCCAAAGGGTAAAACCGGAACCCTATTACTAAGAGTCCGTCTGTCTGTATATCTGTCACTATGCAGGCTGTAGGTATCTCTTGAACCGTGATAGAAATTTTTCAGATAGATGATTTATTTCTGTTGCCGCTATAACAACAAATATTAAAAAGTACGGAACCCTCGGTGGGCGAGTCCGACTCTCACTTGTCCGGCTTATTTCGTTTACGTCGGCCTAAATCGCAAACCTCGTAAGTCCATTTCAAGGAAATTGGTGATTGCTACCTTGGACAACAATACTTAGAGGCCCACTTGCACCAACCCACTAACCCAGGGTTATGCGGTTAAACAGTTTACTAAGTGTCAAATTGTACTGGTAACCATGGTAACTGCAGGCTTAACTGGTTAACCCCGGGTTAGCGGAATGGTGCAAGTGGGCCTTAAAGTCGCAAACCCCGTAACTCCCCCGGAGGAGTTACGAGGTTTGCGATTTAGGCCGACGTCAGTCATCTGTTTATTCTTTCTTTGAATTAAGAGTATTAGGAATGTAGGTACCTACTTACCTACCTATGTAGTTTAATTCTAAAAATATGAATTACTTTGGCCCACTTGCACCATTCCACTAACCCGGGGTTAACCGGTTAAACCTGGCGTTACCATGGTTACCAGTGCAATTTGACATTAGGTTAACGGTTTAACTGATTAATCCCGGGTTAGCGGAATGGTGCAAGTGGGCCTTAAAGGTATTATTTAGGTATAAGGTATAAAACGAATACTTCACGACTATTTATGAGGATTTTTATCAAACTATTCTAAAATACAAATAGTACATATAGCCTGTCCAACAAATTTCGACGCGATTCGGGAAGTGAATTTGAGATTCACTAGATATGATATAGTAAAAATACTTTACTATTTCTTTACATCTAGTGAATCTATAATTCATTTCCCGAATCGCGCCGTGGGTCACTAGAAAAAGGTGGCAAATTAAAATTTTCTATGGCACGATAACCCTTCGCGCCTAAATTTTTACCTGTTTATGTATTACCCTTAAAAATCAGTTAACGGTTTTGGCACTTCATATTCCCGTACAGATTTTTTTTATTAAGAAACTATAAAGAATCATAACGGTGTTTCACATCCGTAAGTAATTGAGCGTAAACGTGAAATTACTCTTAACAAAGTGCAAACGCACTTTTAGGTTAACTTTAATTACCTAACGGCAAAGAAATCCAATTGATTCACCCAAAACGTGTAAAAACGCCTCTGAATGACACTCAACGAACGCACCCATGTGAGACGAGAATGACAAGACTCCGTAACAGAAAACCGGCTGCATTTAAAAAGAAAAAAACTAACGACTATGACCCTAATCGGCCAAGAAATAAAGTCAACTTATTATTAATTATGTGAAACTATAACTCTGTTTTGACGTTACGGCCGTATAAATATGTCAACGACGAAATTTAGTTCCACTAATCGTAGCATTAATTCGCTAAACGCCTCTAAAAATACGTAATCGGGAACGCATTGGATGGAACATGACAGGTGCAGCGTTTCGCGCCAAAATCGCTGTCAGTCTGACAGTTCGTTTGATTTACTCGGCAGAACCATAGAGAAGTTTTTTTTTTATAGAGCGTGAATTAATTTAGGTTATTTATCGGACCACACATTGTGAATTAAATGTGCTTTCAGTTTTCATAACAGTCTGGCGTGTGTCCTGTTAATTATGAATGGCGCGGTTAAAAATGGCGCCATTCGGGAACTATTTTTGGTTTCATTAAGTGTTTTGTCGCGGGTTCTTTTATTGTGTACAAAAAGTAATTTAAGCAAACATGTAGTTTTAACTTCAATGTAGCGGAATGAAAAAGTCTTTATACTTAATATAGCCTAGCCCACCCGTAAAAACGAAACATCCAAAATTTGCTACTGAAATTTGAACCTATAATGCAGGGAATAGAGAACATTTTGATTTGTTTGAAAATGAATGAAACAAAACAATTGCAACTCTATTCCCATTGAATATGGTTTAAATTTCATCGAACTGATTAAGTACTATAGGTAGGACCTTGGGCCTTAGGATGATAGGACTCTCTCGGCCCTATTCGAACTTTAAGATAGGTCAGTTGATAGATCTAGAAAATATATGGATTAGAGTGACAAAACTGACATATCTTCAAACAAAAACGTCATTTTTGACACTGACATATCTATGTAATCCATATCTTTTCTAGATCTATTAACTGACTTATCTTAAAGTTCGAATAGGGCCGTTAGGGAGAGTTACAATATGTACTAGTGATACTGAAGTTATTTTGATTACTTTTAAATTGAACCATCTGTTCATTAATTAAGCTTACCTCATCTCATAATGAAGTTAAATTTTAAACTATTATAGTTTAAATTAGACGCGCTTTCTTTTAATTAATTACTTTAGGCAACTAAATTTCGTAACGTATTCATAAAGAGCAATAAAAAATCATGGCGACGTTACTTTGACTGATGAAACTGTCGATGACTGATCATTTTTTATTCCACGTAGAGGCGCCAGTGCCCGACACAGCTCCAATAATGGACATTTTCAATCATAATGTCATACCAATAAAGTTGACAGCAATTGCTATTCATTAATACTCATTTTAAAAGGCCTAAGGTAATGACCTAACCTGGATGACAATCGTACATCGCCAAACGACAAGAAAAACCGGCCTAGTGCGAGTCGGACTCGCGCACAAAGGGTTCCGTACTTTTTAGTAATTATTTGTTGTTATACCGGCAACAAAAATACATCATCTGTGAAAATTTTAACTGTCTAGCTATCGCGGTTCATGAGATACAGCCTGGTGTCAGACAGACGGACAGTGGAGTCTTAGTAATAGGGTCCCTTTTTTACCCTTGGGTACGGAACCCTAAAAATGTATTGGGATGACAGATTCCATTCTTTTTTTTCATATTGGTTAAGCCCGCTGACGTAATTAGTCTAATTTTTAAGAATTTTATTCTACACTTATAGCACAACAAATACCACATAAACAATACCTCGAACTGCGTCGCAACCATAATTGTGTTTTTAGTTTTAAGTTATATTTTGTAATAATATGTATGCTAGTTTTAAGGTATTTATCTATGGGCCAATAGTTGCCTGATAATAAATGTTTTCTTTTCTTTTCTTTTTTCTTTTTCTAATATATGCTTTATTGTTACAAAAACAAGGGCCAAAATAGCTCAACACAACTGTTTAACCAATCCATTTACATCATCCAAACGACACGGCTACCAGATATAAAAAAAATAATCGCCATAAAAACAAATGAGCATCAAAGAGTATTCCAATTAACTTTTTAATTACTTGGACCATGGAAACTGGACCATTGACAAATGAGTTTGACGTTTTGGTTTTTTTTTAAAGGTAATTTGACACGGCCCGATAAGTCGGGTGATGGATCAGGCCTAATAGGCCCTATTTATAAGTGTCTGCTTTAGATAAATCTTTAAAGGGCAGTTTTGTCAATCGTGATAATGTTTTTTAGGTTAGGTACTGCTGTATCGCTTAAACGGAATTTACAGTCAAATCAACATCAAAAGTAACAAATCGGACTACGCGTCAAAAATATCTCCCATTCTCTGATACCTTAACAAAATTATACAATCCCTGTATATAGAACAGATAGACTATTAAAAATATTTTTGAACGTAGAGATAGGTAAACTTTGTATTTTGTACGAGTATGAAATGAAAATATTTTATAAAATATTAAAGTAAGGCGTCTCTATCCCACGCCTACATTTTCAAAATGTAAATCTACTTTATATAAGCAAATTTTAAAAGAAAGTAAACCTCTCGCCACACGTTGTCTATTGAAATATAGTTTTTTTTTTTTTATAAATGTGTTAGGCTGATAGGCCACCTCTTTATTTCATATTTGTCCATTGCAAAACTTATCTATAGTATGTCAAGCCGTTTCCATTAGAAAAAAGCGGCTAATTTTAAAAATGTAGGCGCGAAGTATCGTCCCATAGAAAATTTGAATTTCGCGCCTTTTTCTACTGACTAAGTTGTTTGATCCATTATTAGTGACCCATGTAATGTATGTTATCCTAGCTTTATGCTAGGTGACCCTAGGATTCACTCGGCAACCAAGTTATTGTGTCTGTAAGAAGACATGTACATACATATACTATGTTTATGACGCCCGTGGCGGCCGTGGCTACCCGCGAAGATATATGGCGGCTTGCGTAGGCGCAAGCTGGGATTTCTTTTATGTGTTTCAAATGTACGGGGTGATGTACGAAGAAATACAGTTTTTCTGCAATAAAAAAATTGAAAGTTAGGGGAAATTTTGGGGCAATTTTCACATGCTCGGGTATCAATATTAACACGAGGGTTTCAACAACTTTGCCCCTTGTGAAAGTAATGTCTATATTCTAATAGCTAAATGTTATGATTGTTATGAAGTATGTACACTTACGAGCAAAGAAACGGATTCTCTTCACATGTTTGGTTTCTCGATTTAATAACTTTTCTAATTTTCACGCCATCCTAAGAAAAATATTATGAAATGAAAGCAGATAATAAAACATATTAAAAACATATTCAAATTTAATTACCTTCAGTTTTGACGGTTGAAAAAAATCCTTTTACGAGTAGAATAAAAAAACTAAAGAATAAACGGAAAACGCTTGGTATAATGTTTTAAGTACCTAAGTAAATACACTTTATTGCACCACACAAGAAAAATTCAATAACAGATTTACAATGTAAATAAAGGTAGCAGCAGGCGGTCTTATCGCTGTAAGCGATCTCTTCCAGACAACCTTAAAGCAAGCCACTGACAAGCCTTCCAAATGGATGCCGTTACAACGGATTCATCCAAATGGACGGCATCCTATAATATTAAACATTGTACGTTTTTGACATTCACGGACCGATTTTGGATTGCAGCCACGCTATTTGGACTGTTGGAAGGCTCGTCAGTGGCCACCTTGAGGTAGCAGGATATAAAGAACAGAAAACTTTTTTTAGTGATTTTACTTTTAAATATATTTTTGTACTTTGCTTACACCCTGTACAAGCAATAGCAATTGACAACTATATCGCGTCGTGTGCGGTCTATAGAGACCTCAGCCCACGCCGTAATGTTCGATACTTCGATGACGTCCCTTCATTTCGTACCATTGACTTATTACTATCATCATCATATCAGCCTTTTATCGCCCACTGCTGAGCATAAGCCTATAAGCCACTTGGGCACAATCTATTTGAAGCTAGGGGTTAAGGATGACTCACGTTAGACCGGGCCGTGTCCGACCCGGAGCTTCCGGCGCATCGTTTTCTATGGAAAGCATCACGTGATCGCCTGTTATGTCATAGAAAAGTAAACGCCGGAAGCTCCGGCCCGGACTAACGTGAGTCGTTCTTTATGCAGTAACTGATATTGGGATTTTTCACTCGATATTGGCGGAAGCGCTGGACTGAGTGGCCTCAGGTGAGAGCGTGCAACTTGCAATCTGGAGGTCGCGGGTTTAAACCCCGGCTCGTACCAATAAGTTTTTCGGAACTAATGTACGAAATATCATTTGATAATTACCAGTCGCTTTTCGGTGAAGGAAAACATCGTGAGGAAACCGGACTAATCCCAATAAGGCCTATTTTACCCTCTGGGTTGGAAGGTCAGATGGCAGTGGCGGCGCTTTCGTAAAAACTAGTGCCTACGTCCAATCATGGGATTAGTTGTCAAGCGGACCCCAGGCTTTCATGAGCCTTGGCGAAATGCCGGGATAACGCGAGGAAGAAGAAGATTGGCGGAACCCTTGTCTAAAACTGCGAAATGCGTGTGCAGTTAATAGTTTCACTCGATATTATCAGTATACAGTATCTAGTAACACTTATTGAAACTCTGTAATGTAGAGGCCCAACGGAGCTGACATGTCTCATTGAAAATATGTAGATTAAAAAATAAGTACGCCTCTTATGCCGGTCCTGAGCCAATCTCATCCAGAAGTGACCCGCAGTCTTCCGAAAGTAGTCCATCCAACGAGCCAACGGACGCCAGGCGCTCCTTTAGTTTGTAAGCGGCCACCATTCCGTTAACATTTTAGGCACCTGCCATCACTCTTTCTGGCAACATGTCCCGCCCAGCTCCATTTAAGTTTGGTAATGACGCATCTGACGTATCCGTAATACGAATAATTACTTTGATTTTCAATCGTAGACATATTGACCTTATGTCAGTGTTGACACTATCAGTGACTCGTGGTAAGTATTTTAGAGGAAAACGTCCGGTCATACGAAAGCTGTTTGCCCGAGTCAAAACATAATATATAATACTAACACAAACAATGGAATCACTATACCTACTAACAAAATAAATAACAGAAATGAAATGAAAACGGAGACGTTCGCTATCGCTCGGTCATTATTCATTATAGTCTGTGTCTTTACGTATCTACCTATATAAATAAAAGTAAACAAATAATTTGTACATTTTCGGGTAGTTATAACATTTATTGGTTAACCGACCAATTAGAAAACTGCCTGGATCAGTCACTGAACGACCTGACTTTAACCTACATTATTTGATCGTGTAATGTTTTCATCTACCCTCAACTGGGTAGATTTTGTTTCTTTTATTTAAATACCTAAAGCACAGAATAAATAACAGTACTACCGTACAGAAAGGACACTTCCTACAAAACCGAAGTTTGACAGCGATTCAGAATCGAATCATGATATCCCTTTCTAACTTAGGGCACTATCCCTTTCGGATATTTAGGGTTGTCACAATTCTTTTATTTATCTGTGATCGTGCACGCAAAAGGACGTGAAGTTGTGTCAACCCACTGTCAACCCTAATAATAAGCTCGGAGCCAAGGCCTGTTCACTTCCTAAGAAAGTTATGTCTCCAAATAAATGCACATGTGTGCGCCTTAAGCTTTTATGTGTGCGTTGGCCTGGGGGAAAAAGTTGCGAGTAATAAAACATTTTTCTACAGCAACATTCCTCCCAACTCTGATTTAAATTATCACGAATTTTATACAATATTAATCATAAAACGGGACTTAAAACGCTTATAACTTAATTACATGCGATTAAGTTTTATAATGAATATTTGCTTCCAACTGTCTTTATCAATGTTCATAAAATATATGGAGGGTAGGTACGTCTACCCACCATAATAAAAAATATATTTGTCAATGACTCTGTCCAACTGCTGTGGTTAAAGTTCATATCGAAAATTTTATTTATTGACTCTTTAAATAAAACATACAACGTGTACCGCTACGTACCACTTAAGACTGTAAGTCTGTACCTACATGGATTACAGCAATGCACATAGAAAATGTGCTAAATGTGGAGCAACGGCTGTTGAAGCAGCCAGAGTGAAATTTACAACTTTAGTGGGTTCAGAAGGAACCGAGTCATAACGCATCTGGAAAGCGTATTAATTAACCGTGAAGAAATGTATGAATACAAGTTGGAAATCTGTGTAAAATGCCGTGTGTAAAGTGTAGTGTATCTGTGTGTAAAGTGTAATAGGTAGGCATGCCTAATGTTATTTGTATAAAAGGTACTGAAAACTTTGTGAATGCGCTTTATTAATGTCTATTTTTTTATTAAGTTGCCAGTTGCCAGTTTTCAGTGTATATTTTTATATGTAAAACATTTTTTAATAAATAATATATATAATGTTATAAACATGCCTTTTATTTAAATCAATTGATAATACCACAAACAAGGGGTAATATTAGCATCTTGCATATATTTCGTGATATGAAGATAACAAATATGTTTATCAACAGAATCACTACCTACCAATACCCGCCAGGCTAAACCGGTTGTCAACTTTAGTTCCATTGGTACACAAAGACGGCGCCACTAGTATAAACGTATAAACGGTTGGGGACATTTTTTTGCGAAAAATGCGAAGGCCGAAGGCCGAGCTCCGCGTAGGGCCGAAGGCCCAAAGCGTCCAAGATGTCAGTGCTTAAACACATAACAATATTACAAGTGTCTAAATGCGAAGGCCGAAGGCCGAGCTCCGCGTAGGGCCGAAGGCCCGAAGCATCCAGAATGTTAGTGCTTTAACACAGAACAATAGTACAAGTGTCTAAATGCGAAGGCCGAAGGCCGAGCTCCGCGTAGAGCCGAAGGCCCGAAGCGTCCAAGATGTCAGTGCTTTAACACATAACAATAATACAAGTGTCTAAATGCGAAGGTTGAAGGCCGAGCTCCGCGTAGGGCCGAAGGCCCGAACCGTCCAGGATTTAAGTGCTTTAACATAAAACAATAGTACAAGTGTCTAAATGCGAAGGCCGAAGGCCGAGCTCCGCGTAGGGCCGAAGGCCCGAAGCGTCCAGGATTTAAGTTCTATAACACAGAACAATAGTACAAGTGTCTAAATGCGAAGGCCGAAGGCCGAGCTCCGCGTAGGGCCGAAGGCCCGAAGCATCCAGAATGTTAGTGCTTTAACACAGAACAATAGTACAAGTGTCTAAATGCGAAGGCCGAAGGCCGAGCTCCGCGTAGGGCCGAAGGCCCGAAGCGTCCAGGATTTAAGTGCTATAACACAGAACAATAGTAAAAGTGTCTAAATGCAAAGGCCGAAGGCCGAGCTCCGCGTAGGGCCGAAGGCCCGAAGCGTCCAGAATGTTAGTGCTTTAACACAGAACAATAGTACAAGTGTCGAAATGCGAAGGCCGAAGGCCGAGCTCCGCGTAGGGCCGAAGGCCCGAAGCGTCCACTATTTAAGTGCTATAACACAGAACAATAGTACAAGTGTCTAAATGCGAATGCCGAAGGCCGAGCTCCGCGTAGGGCCGAAGGCCCGAAGCGTCCAAGATGTCAGTGCTTTAACACATAACAATACAAGTGTCTAAATGCGAAGGCTGAAGGCCGAGCTCCGCGTAGGGCCGAAGGCCCGAAGCGTCCAGGATTTAAGTGCTTTAACATAAAACAATAGTACAAGTGTCTAAATGCGAAGGCCGAGCTCCGCGTAGGACCGACGACGGCCCGAAGCGTGCAGGACATCAGTGCTTTAGCACAGAAAAATAGTACAAGTGTCTAAATGCGAAGGCCGAAAGCCGAGCTCCGCGTAGGGCCGATGGCCCGAAGCGTCCAGGATTTAAATGCTATAACACAGAACAATATTACAAGTGTCTAAATGCGAAGGCCGAAGCGTCCAGGATGTCAGTGGTTAAACACAGAACTGACAGACTGGACGCTTCGGGCCTTCGGCCCTACGCGGAGCTCGGCCTTCGGCCTTCGCATTTAGACACTTATAATATTGTTCTGTGTTAAAGCACTGACATCCTGGACGCTTCTTGCCTTCGAGAGCGCAGCCTTCGACCTTCGCATTTAGTTAGACTCTTGTACTATTGCTTTGTGTTTGAATACCGAAGTCGCACATATTTGAGTAATATCTAAATTTTATATGTAAAGATTATTTGGGGTCATAATGATTCACTGTATCTAGATGAACTTGAATACAGCATTTGTAGTAGTAGTAGTAGTAGTAGTAATCACTTTATTGTACACAACACAGGTTTACAAAAATAAATTACAGTAATGGAAGTACAAAGGCGAACTTATCCCTATAAGGGATCTCTTCCAGCTAACCTTCGATTAGATGAGAGGAAAACTCCAGTCAGTATTCAGTATTTGATGGGTAATTTTAAAATAATTAATTACAGCGTCACACCTATTTAAATAAATGATCAATTCATTTTGGAGTAATGAATGTAACGATTATAGGTACTATTTTTTTGTAAATAACACACCAAAATTACGAGAATAGATATTTTATACGGGTAATACACGTTTTATAGCAAACTCGTTCGTGTCTTTCCTGTAGCCATCGCATTTAAGGGAATCTAAAAGCAATTTTTTGCGCAGCACCTTTACAGGCAGATTATTTCATTCAATACTTGAGACTCAAATGATAAAAACAGGATATATATGAAACACAGTCGTTACCTTTTATAGTACCTATTGTCCACAGAAGTGACCTTTTCTAAATTATGTTTTACCCATTACATCAGAAAATACCTAACTAAGATTACTATATGTGTTATTATAGTATTGACGATTTCCTAAATGATGATAACCTTAATTAATCAACTAATCTAACTTACTTTTTTCGATGTAAGGACATAAATGTATTTTATTCGAATAAACTATTATAAATGTAATTAAATTAAGATATTAGAGAAGTAAGTAAAAATTAAGTGTTTAAGTAAATGTAAGACAGCTACAATCATATTGTAACACCCTCACAGGGTAACATGTACGCTTCCTAACATTGTATTTAACATCATGTATTTCTATGCATCAATGTACATGTATGCAATAAATGACAATAAACAATATACTTACTGGCATTAGGAACTCGGGATTGTCAAGCAGCCGTCATACGTTAAGTATACGTGTTCTATCAAATTAACTCGCGCCGCATGAGCATGTAGTACTATGGTGAATGTGGTATTAAAAGAACCGTTATTGCTTTATCTTACTATTTCAGGTATATTTTGTCAGTTTTGCGCCCTTTTTTTCGCACACGGTGGCCTCAAACAAGAGCAGTGATATAAATTCTGTAAAAACTGTCACATTTTTATTTTTTAACAGCTTATTATAATTCCACTTACTTTATTTTACTCATATTTCATTAAAATAAAGTAAGATCTATCAAATGACATGAATTTTACGGAAATCGGTTAATGGGCTAATGAGTCATTACTAAATGAACACTGAAAACAGGGGTCATTTTTGCTCCGAACACGTCGTGTCTAGCGCAGAATCAGCGCCATCTATGTCAGCGGCACGTGCTGTTTCGAGTAATGGCTACTTTCTTCTACACATCTGTATCAAAACTATGTTTATAGGTATTATAGTTTCGGAGATATAAGCCGCCGCGCCATAACACTTTTTCGTTACATCGGTTTTTGATCCGAGCCCCTCTACGGGTTTTTAAAGACGTTTACCTACGTTTCACGTCAAAATTAGAATAGGTTTACATTCGTAGTTGAAATAGGTAGGTAGGTATATCATGAATACACTATAGGGTTACACATCCCCTATAGAGTATTCAGGAGATACCTTTTTAGACAGATTTTAAATCTATTTATTTTGGGCTCTTTTACTATATCCGTGGGCGAAGTGTTCAGTAAATAGGGTAAACGTTTCTTTAGTGTCCTATCGCCATAATAATTATACACCCTAGGTACTTCATATTTGCCCGCAGTTAGTGCTCTGGTATTATGACTATGATTGACTAGATCCCTGTGTTCCTGGCTGCCATGACTGTTTACAGCTAACATATATTTGAGTTACCACTCAAAACCCACCACTGAACGAAGCCGAGTTTGCCCGCAGTCAGGAGTGTCTCCCCCCTGCCTAAAGATACAGAGTATAAGTATGCGTTATATGTTTATTACTATCAACATATGAACTGCATAAGTACTATTAAGTATAGCGATATGTCTTGACATCGCTCGATGTATGTTTTGACAAATTAATTCCGCGCGGTGTGCCTGTAATTATATTCCTGCGCAGGGTTGCCACTCACTACAAAATAAAAATCAATCAAACTAAAGTGTCATTTTATGGAACTTGCTATAGTTCGTTTTTTTTAGCATTAGAAAGAACTTGAAAGAAGGTAAGCGATCTTGGCATTTTATTAATCAATAAAAATTACTTATGAAAGCAGAAGAATATAAATGATCGTATTAGATTCATAATTGTTACATATTTGCCGTAACTCATTTATAAAATGTGTTTCACACATCAAGATTGTTAACCTAATTTCTAATGCTAAAAAAAACGAAGTATAAGTAAAGTGTCATTCTATGGAACTTGCTAACTATGTAAACAAACCGCCATATTGAAATTGTCAAAGAATGTTGAAATTAAAGCGTCATTCTATGGAACTTGCTAACTAAATATATAAACAAACCGCCATACTGAAATCATGATTTAGTGACAGTTTCAATATGGCGGTTTGTTTACATAGTTAGCAAGTTGTAAGGAATGATACTTTAATTGTAAGTAAAGTGTCATTCTATGGAACTTGCTAACTATGTAAACAAACCGCCATATTGAAATTGTCAAAGAATGTTGAATTTACTAGTGACTTTTGTTTACATAGTTAGCAAGTTCTATAGAAATGACACTTTAGTAAATTTATACCAAGCTAAGTTGGCAGTGAAGCCTGTGCAAGTGCTATTTAAAACGTCATAATTTCATAGAAGTTTGATGTTTAAACACTCCCACAATATGGCCTATCAAAATTGTAACCCCCTTATTCATAAACGTTTACTAAAGTTAACAAGCCGATAATAATCGTTTGTCCCTTTCCGACGTATTGGTATGATGGAAAGGGACAAACGATTATTATCGGCTTGTTAACTTTAGTAAACGTTTATGAATAAAGGGGTAAGTGTTTATAGGCCACAGTGTGGTCTATAAATAAAATATCAATATTATATTAGGATATTCTTAATGATGAAAATACTGATAGAAATACTGATAAGTGTGTGGGGAGATTTAGGAATGTCATGACCTGAATGGACCAAACGCTGGAGCGTCATGAAATTTCATGTCATTGCTAATGATAGTGTCGGGGCCGTATTACACAAATTGACTAAGTCCCACCGTAAGCTCAAGAAGGCTTGTGTTGTGGGTACGCAGACAACGATATAAATACCAGTGGCGGCGCGTCCATAAAAGCCGATTCCCACCGGCTTGCCTGTTTTTGGACGTTTGAGCAGAGTTGTAAAGGAAATATGTAAGCCAAATCAGCCCCGGCTTGCCTATGGATATATTTGACGCGCCGCCACTGATAAATACTTAAATACATAGAAAACAACCATGACTCAGGAACAAATATCTGTACCACAAATAGATAATAAAGAAGGGATAAGAAAGAAGATAAGAAAGGGATAAAACATTATTAAACTAAATCAGGCCCTAAAGTTTGAAAACGTGACAAAGGCCCCCCCTAACGTCTAACCCCCTTTATTCATAAGGGGGTTAGACTTTCAACGTCATAATCATTGAATATTCACTATTACATATTAAATGTTTTATTAGTGTTCCGTGAAAACTTTATTCACGGAACCAGGCGTGGCTCACTCCGCGATTTCGTCGCTTTGCTACAGGTAGCTAAAAGTACATCCGTTCGACCCCAATTTTGGGGTTTCCCATAAGCCGCGCGTGGTGCTGTCGCCACCTAGCGGCCATATCTGTGCTGATCGTGACAGATGCGTTTTGTTAGAGAGTGAGTCTTCTGTACCTAGTACTATTATTTATTCTGTGACGGAACACTCATGGGATCACTTCGGTCTTGCAAATCAGTTTTACTTTAATCCGTCAGTGGCAACCCTAGCGCGCCGTCTGGGTGGCCCGGCCGTCCGATAGCGAGGCAGTTTAAAACAAAACCAATAAGCGAGCGGGACGCACTGTGTCCCCGTCTCTTTCGCACCCGTGCGCTGATCTTGCAGATCACTTGCTTATCGACGGAACAATAACATGTAAACGTTACATAATTAGATAGAGTTAGACCAAGAAAAGTCTGCAGCGATTTTGATAGCCGACGCAGTGCAAGTGTTATTTATACGTAATAATTTCATAGAAGTTTGACGTTTAAAATAACACTTGCACTGCGTGTGCTATGAAAATCGTTGCACACTTTTCTTGATAACTCTATTCTCTTAACAGTAAAGTCGCGTAAACATCATTTTGAACACCTCGCCCGCTTACCTATTTCTGCTGCTGTCTGTACACATATTTAATAGAGTCAGACCGAGAAAATTTTGCAGCGATTTGGATAGCCCACGCAATCCGAGTGTCATTCTAAACGTCAAACTTCTCTGAAATTAATGACGTGTAAATGACACTTGTACTGCGTGGGCTATCAAAATCGCTGCAGACTTTTCTTGGTCTAACTCTAGTGCGTAGTCTATTGGACGCCGTCTATATCTGTACTGCATGTGGAATCGCCGCTAATTTCTATAGATATCAATGAAACTTGTACCGAAATAGTTCATATCACTTTGATTTCCGCTAGTTTCAATACTTAGGAATGACGTCACTGTCTTGGGAACGGGACAGGAACTAAGAATTGTCTCACTCGCACTATACTATAATTATATCTTTCGGTATTTAACCTTTTGGACGACAATGACCGGTATATCCGCACCGCAGGTTCAACGCCAAAGACCGATTAATCCGTCACAGACCAAAGAGCAACACAGACCTACATGCATATGCATAAAGTTCAATTTCAGTTTTGACACTTCGGTGAGGTGGCGTCCGAGCTCGGAGTAATTAACAATGGAGCCGCCATTAACAGGCGTTCCCCTCTGTCGAAAATAGGCGGCCAATGGTCAACCACATGTCAACCATATGTATGGACTGACGTTTATCTGACATGACGTACCTATACATTTGATGTGCCCCTCCCCCGCAAAAAACGGCAGACTATTTTGTACCGAAAATTTTAGACATGGCGTCTCCGTTGGTTATATCCTCCAAGCGTCCGAGTGACAGCTTTTGTGTTTGATACGGCGTCGAAAAGGTTTGAATAAAAGTGAACAAAATCTACCCTCAAATGGCTCCTTAAGCCAGTTGAGGGTAGATGAAAACATTACACGATCAAATAATGTAAGTTAAAGTCAGGTCGTTCAGTGGCTGATCCAGGCGGTTTTGTATTTGGTTGGTTAACCAATAAATGTTATAACTACCCGAAAATTTACAAATTGTTTGTTTTTATTTAAAAACCTAAAGATACAGACTATAGTACTCGTACCGCATTTAATAGTTAAAGTGTAATTCTATGGAACTGGCTAACTATGTAAACAAACCGCCATATTGAAATTGTCTCTGGATGATGAATTTACTAGTGACTTTTGTTTACATAGTTAGCAAGTTCCATAGAATGACACTTCACCATTTGTATATAGAAAAATGCCACAAAACTAACTAAAAATAAGGACCTTTTACAAGCTTTTATTTAGTTTCACCTGACCGTTGTCTGTCTGTCTGTGTGTAATCAAATCTTGCAAGTTAAATTTGATCCACTTCCCGATTTCCGATTAAGCTGAAATTTTGCATACATACGTAAGTCGGATGACAATGCAATATTATGGTGTCATCGAGCTGATCTGATGATGGAGACCGGAGGTGGCCATAGGAACTCTGTGATAAAACAACGAAACCTAATTGTGTTTGGGGTTTTTAGAATAGTCTCGATGAGTATTAGTTGCCTGTGGAAAAAAAAGTACAGTCGGCGATAAAAGCTTGTACCAAAAATTAATTTTTTGCTAAAAACTTATTATCAGTTAGTTCCAATTACAGTTTCAACAAAAAAATGCATTTTACTTACAGAAAGCTTAACCAATCGATTTTTCCTCGATCTCCGTGTAAAAACGTTTAAAACTACCCCTTGGAATCCACCCCGAGGGTGAGTAATGATGCGAATGAACACCCTGTAGATGTACACCCTATCAGAAAGTGAACACCCTATCGCCGCCGTACACTCGCCAATAAATGTTTGTATAAATGACTTTACGGTTTTTGAATTAAACAACGGTGCTATTATGTTGTTTTGTGTATTGGTTGGGGTGGGTTTTGTGGATCTTTGTGTTTGATATTCATAACTTTACTTTCTTTCGTATTGCTAAAGAAAGGTCGCTTTGCACGCGGATTTTTGCTTGTATGTAAATTCTATTTTGACGTGTAAAAGTGCCCTTGTAGCCTATTTGCTAAATAAATGTTTAAGTTTGAAGATTGACTCCGCCTGTTTCTAGAGCTAGACTAAGAAAAGTCTGCAGTGATTTTGACAGCACACGCAATGCAAGTGTTATTTATACGTCATAATTTCATAGAAGTTTGACTTTTAATATAACACTTGCACTGTCTGCTGTCAAAATTGCTGCAGCCTTTTCTTGGTCTAACTCTATCTTTGAGCATTTTATAGATAAACAACAATTAAACATAAATCAAACCGTTAAAGTGACATTCCATTTCCAACTGCAGCTGCAATACTGTTCATTTTACTATGGAAATTGACAATGACAGCGACGCGTTTCCATAGTAAAATGAACAGTATTGCAGCTGCAGTTGCAAATGGAATGTCACTCTTATAATCCTACCAAGTAATAACACAATTACATAGCCAGTTAAATTGCGAAGGGCGCAGCGAGCTGTCAAAAGTGACGGGCCGCCATCTTGGATTCCTACGTGTTACTTCTTGGCATAATTGCTGGGGCGATTAGTCAAGTTTGCTCCTTAAGGAGACGCCTTTACACCGATGCTATTTATTTCAACAAAGTACTAAGTTTATTTAGTTTAGAGATAGTTTGTATTATTATTTTTAAGCTAATTTAATGTTTTTTATTTATTTAATAGTGTTGTATCTTCTAAATAAATCTTAAAAATAAATCTTCATTGTCACACAAAGTACAGTGCGACATAAAATAGTAGAAAATATAGTTCAAGCAAATCATGTCAGTAGAAAAAGGCGGCAAAATTAAAAAAATTAGGCGCGAAGGGTTACCGTCCCGTAGAAAATTTGAATTTCGCGCCTTTTTCTACTGACAATATTTGCTTGACCAAGTTTAAATGAGGGCGCCACTTCTTACGTAACTGTCACATTTTTGACGTAAAATGCTTAAACATGGCAACAATTTAGTATGGAAAATGTTTTAGTTTTTACTGACTACTAATTTTAATTAATTTCTACTATTATGTCGCACTATAATAGGGTCGTGTGGGTACTGTGGGTCACTTAGTGCTTTCCATAGAAAACGCAGCGCCGGAAGCTTCGGCGCGGGCCCGGCCCGGTCTAGCGTGAGTCATCTTTAAAATCTAAAGTATCTAAACTAAACATAGCTTGGACTTTAAGTTAGATGTTGAGTAATCATCGAATGACAGCATCCAGTCCTAGAGTTAGACCGTAAAAAGTCTGCAGCGATTTTGATAGCCCACGCAGTGCAAGTTTCGTTTTAAACGTCAGACTTCTATGAATATATGACGTATAAATAACACTTGCACTGCGTGGGCTATAAAAATCGCTACAGACTTTTCTTGGTCTAACTCTACTATCTATATATTTTTAGAGCACCGTACAAAACTTTGTTCACGGCGCTCTTAAGCAGGCCACTGACGAGCCTTCCAAATGGATGCCGTTACAATGGATTCATCCAAATGGACGGCATCCTAATATTAAACATTGTACGTTTTTGACATTCACGGACCGATTTTGGATTGCAGCCACGCTATTTGGACTGTTGGAAGGCTCGTCAGTGGCCACCTTACGGTTTGATTTAGGTACCTAAAATTTGGAATACTTAGTTATTTTTAATTACCCACCCAATTTGTTTAGTCAATTTAGCCATGATACATACCAAATATTTCGACTAAAATAGAGGGCCTACCGCGAACCACGTTCAACAGGTTGCCTCCCTGTCACACTTACGTACTAATTTACAAGTGCGACAGAGAGGCAACACGTCAAACGGTCGCGGTAGGCCATCAGTCTTGGATTATCTTGAGTAATCAAGTAATGATTGCATCCATTCCTACTATGTTTAGGTATAATTAGTACTACTACCGTATCAGGTATACCGTTGCATGCCTATGACCATTTACCTTTTAAACCCATTTGGTGTGACTACAAGTTACCTTACGTGATCGTTATCACGGACACGTGCCTAAAAGGCTCACAACTATTTTGTGATTAAAAGATAGAGTAAAATTGTAGTGTGATAAGCATTTTATAATAGCTGTAACAGACTGGCGTACCGCACCACGACCTCAGAACGGTCCGAAGCATGTTCGATCGAGTGGCGGTTCGCGGAATACGTCCGTTAAGGGGCCCACTGATTAACAGTCCGCCGGATGGTATCGGCCTGTCAGTTGTTCGGAACTGTCAAAATTTTGTTCTAACAAGCCGATACCGCCCGGCGAACTGTTAATCAGTGGGCCCCTTTAAGTTAAGCTATAAGTGAGAGACATCTCCTCTCCTCTCCGTTCATCTCCACCTCAGTGGAAAAGCAGCCTTACGGTGTAACACGAGCTCTGTTTAGCTAAAGCTAGCGACTTTACAGATAATGACCGGGCGTCCATTAGTTCGTCATTGGCGGTAAGGCTGCAGCCTAAAACGAGGCGGGTGCTAGCAAAAACTTGCATGCAATTTTTGTGAAATTAGGTACCGACTAAGGTCGACATGCTAATACCCAATAGATGACACCCTGCTGTCAGCTCTATTGACAATGGCTTAAGTCTCAAGATGACATGTACTGGGACCGCGTCGAGCACCAGTACCACCACCTTACTAAGGTAAACTGTATTCAAAAGTTTAATCATAAACCGCAATATAATGAAAATTGCATAGGCACAAGTTCTTGCTAACTAAAATTTGCTTAAAAACGGTGTTTAGTTTGAATTTTCTCAAATGATTTTTATGCCCAAGGCCCTAATCTGTTAAACAAAAGTCATTGTTTATTGTATGACGAGCCCAAGCTTCTAAAGTGTCATTCTATGGAACTTGCTAACCATGTAAACAAACCGCCATACTGAAATCATGATTAAGTGACAGTTTCAATATGGCGGTTTGTATACATAGTTAGCATTAGCAAGTTCTATGGAATGATATTTTATCTTTGGCGCGTGGCAAAGCAACAATGCCGCTCAAGAAACAACTGTATCGTGATAGTATTGAAAAGAGAAATGTGTTATCTATGTATGGGATGCATACAGAGTTACTGGCTTTCAACTTTGAGTAGCAGTGTGTAAAGTAGTATATACCGATATGGTATGATTAGAACAGCGCTATGAAATTTACACTAGGGGTAATTCAGTCGATCGCTCCGCTAACTCTAAGACGGCGCCTTAGGCATCGTTAAGATGCAAGTACTCAAATTAAGCAATTTTACAAATGACGTCTTCGAGAGCAGTACAAGGACTATATTGGCAAGACGGATACAGGGACAAAATGGCGTACGTAACTAATAGGAATTGGTTCTTAGGCAAGGATACAGTAGCTTTTCAGAGAAGGGTAAAATGTATTATAATATATTAAGATCGGGTCACTCGCGTATTTTACAAGCTTTTATTTAGTTTCACCTGACCGTTGTCTGTCTGTAATCAAATCTTGCAAGTTAAATTTGATCCACTTCCCGGTTTCTGATTGAGCTGGAATTTTGCATGCATGTATAAATCCGATGACAATGCAATATTATGGTGCCATCGAGCTGATCTGATGATGGAGACGGGAGGTGGTCATAGGAACTCTGTGATGAAACAACGCAACCTAATTGTGTTAGGGGTTTTTAGAATTGTCTCGATGAGTATCAGTTGTCTGTCGTAAGAAAAGTACAGTCAGCGATAAAAGCTTGTACCAAAAATAAATTTTTTGCCATAAACTTATTAAGTCGAAAAACGCTCGACATGTTTCACTCCGTGCCGAGGAGGAGGAAGAGACGGAAGACGAGGAGGAAGAGGAGGAGGAGGAGGAGAAGGAGGAGGTTTAATATGTCTGTGTCTCACGAAAGTCATGACATGCGACGGTCTCAATCAAAAGGCGACACTGTCGCATACCATAAAGACGAAAGTCGCTTGTATCTTTATACGAATAAGCTGTCAGAGCGTCCTTATGGCAAGCGATAATGTGGTACCTTTTGATTGAGAACGTCACATATATCTTTTTGTCTTTCAATGGTGTCAGTTTAGTTAAGTTTACATTGTTTTGGTGAAAACTACTGGCATAAATACTGGTATATAGGTATTGTCTAGGTTAAGTATAGCTTAAGAGTGTAAAAATAATTATAATGTTATAACCTTTGTTGTGGCAATAAATGATTTAACTATCTACTATATATTTATACTTATACTTATTGTTCTTGCTGTGCTCACTTATTTTGGATGGCATTTCTATATAAAGCCTACCACTTTTATTGTAATCATGTACCTAGTGAAAGTCGCCTGTATAGTGTGCCTTATGAATAAAATAAAAAAATAAAATAAAATATCTATAAAGCAGCCTTTTAGTGTTAGATCAAACTAAGTCGGCAGCGATTTTGATAGCCCAGACTGTGCAAGTGTTATTTTAAACGTGAAACGTGAAATTATGAAGATTAAATGACACTTGAACAGTCTGGGCGTGCCTAAAACTGATTGTATGGTTATATACAAGCCAACTTTTGGCCGGTTAAAAATAATAAGTAGTAGTAAGCGAATAAATAATAGTTCGCAAGTCCCAATTTTTGTGTAACAAAGTATGTATTTTGTTATTGTCTATTGTTAAGTAAAACCGCTCGTGCCACGTGCCTCAACCACCTGCATAAAAAATACGTACTTCGGTTACTGAGTGCAGTTTTTTTTATACTGTTATGCATTTGATTCAACCTTTGCAATGCCCCTATCCGACAATACCCAAAGCGCTTGATTATCGCAATTCGCAAGTTAATTTTAAGCTGTAACTAATTACTAGAGATGCCCCGAATAGTGGTTTTGGCCGAATACCGAATACCAAATATTCGGCCCCTCTCTCGGCCGAACCGCCGAATATTCGGCATGACATGCGAATATTTTGAGTCACAGTTATTATGAAAACTTTTCGCAAACAAAGCACAACGTTTGCTAATATATATTTTTTGTTGAACAGGATTAATAAATGTAGCTGAAGTAGAGTAGAGTCAATCAAATCAGAACCATGATATAAAGAACATATTTAGTAATTGATAATTAGTTTTTAGTTTTAATTTAGTTTTATTTTATAGGTAAGTTAGTTTATTTTCATTTTTAATATTTGTATCTACCTTATCAATAAACTTTTACCCTTTAGTAATTGATCAACAAAATGCTCAAAAAAGGGTCTTCGTATTCTACAACTTACCAATAATACATTTCAAACATTAAATTTAATATAAACAGCAAAAAATGTAGCCGCGATTAGTAGATATTAGTAATTTTCGGAATATCCCGAATTTCGGAATTAGCCGAATAAACCTTACCTAGTTTTTGGTTATTATTATTGTGTAATTTTTCATTTTAGACAGATGCTACAGATATTCGCTATTCAGCCGAATATTAGGCTACATTCGGCCGAAAGCCGAATTCGGCAAAGTGGTCGAATAGTTGCCGAATATTAGTGGCATCTCTACTAATTACGCCCGCGGTGGTCTTAACTCTCGGTATTACCCGCCATTTACTTTTATGTTTTAATTGAAGGAATTGCATCATTAACCTTCAAGGTAAGGTAATACCCTTACGCTGTGTGTGAGAGAGACAGTTCTATACAAGCTTATAGGGTCCCGCTCGCACACAGAAGCGGCGTGCGGGTGCGGAAGATTTATTCTTATTGTGTAGAAATATATGCAAAATGAATTTGTTATATCTTTTATTCCTCGCGTTGTCCCAGCTTTTTTTGTTACCCTCCGGGTCCGCTTGACACCTAATCCCATGATTTGACGTAGGCACTAGTTTTTACGAAATCGACTACCATCTGACCTCCCAACCCAGAGTGTAAACTAGGCCTTATTGGGTTTAGCCCGGTTTCCTCGCGATGTTTTCCTTCACCGAAAAGCGAATGGTAAATATCAAATGATATATTTCGTACATAAGTTCCGAAAAACTCATTAGTAAGAGCCGGGGTTTGAACCCGCGACCTCCGGATTAAGGATGACTCACGTTAGACCGGGCCGGGGCGGGCCGGAGCTTCCGGCGCTTCGTTTTCTATGAAAAGCACCACGTGATCACCGATCAGCCGTCATAGAAAATGTCATGTCGGACGCCTCGGCCCGGGCACGGCCCGGTCTAGCGTGAGTCATACTTTATGTAATAGCACAGAATAAATAATAGTACTAGATACAGAAGGCTCACTCTCTAACAAAACGCGTGTGTCACGATCAGCACAGATATGGCCGCTAGGTGGCGACAGCGCCACGCGCAACTATGGCAAACCCCAAAATTGGGGTCGAACGGATGGAGTTTTAGCTACCTGTAGCAAAGCGACGTAATCGCGGAGTGAGCCACGCCTGGTAATAGCCGCATAATGTAATCGTCCAAGCGTAATCAATTAATTACCGAGCCCGATAAACTCCAGAGTTTTAATTACCAAAGTTTCAATTGGACCAAACGGAATAGCGCAGAGGAATTTAGCTATTGTGCGTATTTTACTAACTTTCGGTCGCGAATTAAGATATTTCAAGTTAACGGACTCATTAAGGATAACTCACGCTACAACGGTCCGGGCCTGGGCCGGGGCACCCGACACTTCACTTTTCTATAGAAAGTACGTGTCGCGCATACGCAAAGAAGTGTCGGAAGCCACGTCCCGGGCCCGGTCCGGTCTAGCGTGAACCATCCTTTATGCTATATATTTCTAGTCTATCTAAAGGTGTTTTTTTAATATCTGCTGTTGGAGGCGTCCATTGGCTACGTCTCTTTTAACACTGACAGGCCAGTAGGTATCATATCAGAAACCGTGAAACAGATCGAATAACTAAAACCAGGCGTGGCTCACTCCGCGATTTCGTCGCTTTGCTACAGGTAGCTAAAAGCCCATCCGTTCGACCCCAATTTTGGGGTTTGCCATAAGCCGCGCGTGGCGCTGTCGCCACCTAGCGGCCATATCTGTGCTGATCGTAACAGACGCGTTTTGTTAGAGAGTGAGTCTTCTGTACCTAGTACTATTATTTATTCTGTGCTTAAACTCAAATTGGATTGCTAAAACGGGGCGTTTTAGCCCCGTGTGTTTATTTACCTACTTTAAAGGCAAATAAGCAAATAAGCCCGTTGTGAGGTAACTGTGACAGTTAGGCGACAACAAAGTAGGAACCATTGTAAATAGTTCAAGTCACACGTCAATCTACGTAGATAGGGGTACAAGAGTACAGTGCGAGGCATAGGCGGCGGCGATTCATTTCCGCTAACTGTGATAGTTAGGCGACAAAGTAGGAACCATTGTAAATAGTTCGAGTCACACATCAATCTACGTCGATAGGGGTACAAGTGTACAGTGCGAGGCATAGGCGGCGGCGATTCATTTCCGCTAACTGTGACAGTTAGGCGACAACAAAGTAGGAACCATTGTAAATAGTTCAAGTCACACGTCAATCTACGTAGATAGGGGTACAAGTGTACAGTGCGAGGCATAGGCGGCGGCGATTCATTTCCGCTAACTGTGATAGTTAGGCGACAAAGTAGGAACCATTGTAAATAGTTCGAGTCACACATCAATCTACGTCGATAGGGGTACAAGTGTACAGTGCGAGGCATAGGCGGCGGCGATTCATTTCCGCTAACTGTGACAGTTAGGCGACAACAAAGTAGGAACCATTGTAAATAGTTCAAGTCACACATCAATCTACGTAGATAGGGGTACAAGAGTACAGTGCGAGGCATAGGCGGCGGCGAGTCATTTCCGCTAACTGTGACAGTTAGGCGACAAAGTAGGAACCATTGTAAATAGTTCAAGTCACACATCAATCTACGTAGATAGGGGTACAAGAGTACAGTGCGAGGCATAGGCGGCGGCGAGTCATTTCCGCTAACTGTGATAGTTAGGCGACAAAGTAGGAACCATTGTAAATAGTTCAAGTCACACATCAATCTACGTAGATAGGGGTACAAGAGTACAGTGCGAGGCATAGGCGGCGGCGATTCATTTCCGCTAACTGTGATAGTTAGGCGACAAAGTAGGAACCATTGTAAATAGTTCAAGTCACACATCAATCTACGTAGATAGGGGTACAAGAGTACAGTGCGAGGCATAGGCGGCGGCGATTCATTTCCGCTAACTGTAACAGGCGACAACGAAGAGGGGACCATTGTAAATAGTTCAAGTCACACATCAATCAGTATGAGGGATAGGCGGTGGCGATTCATTTCCGCTAATTGTGACAACAAAGTGAGGTGGCGACAAAGTAAGAAACATTGTAAATAGTTTGAGTCACACACTCTACTCACACAGTCTACGTACTTACGTAGATAGGGGTACACTAGCGGCAACGGCACTGCGAGCGACAATGGCCACACGTTACCATTATCGCTAGTCTTTTGTAAGTCGCACCGTAAGCGGCCCGTAACTCAATTATCCCTAGTGCATATAAATGTTGGCAATTAGAATAGTTGCCAGTTGCCGTTACACCCGCTCGGCTGCTCGCTACTATCATCGCTAGTCTCTTGTGAGTCGCGCGGCAACTCAACCATCGCCAGTACACAGAAGTGTTGGCAATTAGAATAGTTGCCAGTTGCCGTTACACCCGCTCGGCTGCTCGCTACTATCATCGCTAGTCTCTTGTGAGTCGCGCCGCAACTCAACCATCGCCAGTATATAGAAGTGTTGGCAATTAGAATAATTGCCAGTTGCCGTTACACCCGCTCGGCTACACGCTACTATCATCGCTAGTGTCTTATGAGTTACGCCGCAACTCAACCGTCGCCAGTACACAGAAGTGTTGGCAATTAGAATAGTTGCCAGTTGCCGTTACACCCGCTCGGCTGCTCGCTACTATCATCGCTAGTCTCTTGTGAGTCGCGCCGCAACTCAACCGTCGCCAGTACACAGAAGTGTTGGCAATTAGAATAATTGCCAGTTGCCGTAACACCCGCTCGGCTACACGCTACTATCATCGCTAGTGTCTTATGAGTTACGCCGCAACTCAACCGTCGCCAGTACACAGAAGTGTTGGCAATTAGAATAATTGCCAGTTGCCGTAACACCCGCTCGGCTACACGCTACTATCATCGCTAGTGTCTTATGAGTTACGCCGCAACTCAACCGTCGCCAGTACACAGAAGTGTTGGCAATTAGAATAGTTGCCAGTTGCCGCTCGCCCGTTACGAGACGCCACACGCAACTCAGTTGCACATAGAGATAGAATTAGACCAAGATAAGTCTGCAACGATTTTGATAGCAAAGTGTAAATGTTATTTATACGTCATAATTTCATAGAAGTTTGACGTTTAAAATAACACTTGCACTGCGTGAGCTATCAAAATTGATGCAGACTTAGTTCTCATTACTATGCGACCGCTGCAGGGGACCATCGAGTGCGCCGACTTCTGGCCGAAAGGTGTAGTGTTTCATGGCTCCTCTACACGATGGGCCAACGCCGGCCACTCCAAGGGACGCATTTATGCGTTAGAGGGAGCAAGTGATATTGCTATCTCATTCTACCGCATGGCTGCGTCCCTTGGAGTGGCCGGCGCTGGCCCATCGTATAGAGGAGCCATCAGAGGTTCCGGGGCAAACTGCCGAATCCGACACAAGACCAGACGTTTCAACGGAGCCACGCCATTTTGCGCCTAAATACTATTTAGTTTTTAAATTTATAAAAATCAAATAAAAATGCATATATTATGAGTCTGAAGCGCTGGTGGCCTAGCGGTAAGAGCGTGCGACTTGCAATCCGGAGGTCGCGGGTTCAAACCCCGGCTCGTACCAATGAGTTTTTCGGAACTTATGTACGAAATATCATTTGATATTTACTAGTCGCTTTTCGGTGAAGGAAAATATCGTGAGGAAACCGGACTAATCCCAATAAGGCCTAGTTTCCCCTCTGGGTTAGAAGGTCAGATGGCAGTCGCTTTCGTAAAAACTAGTGCCTACGTCAAATCATGGGATTAGATGTCAAGCGGACCCCAGGCTCCTATGTGAGTTATGGCAAAATGCCGGGATAACGCGAGGAAGAAGATATATTATTAGTCTGTAAGGTATTTGTAATATGGGCCTTTATGTTGCCTGATTTAAAATGTTAAATAAATAATATTAGCAGGGGATCTATTGCACCCAGTTCACGTTCTAAATAAGCTTAAACCGTAAATATTTTACTGCCGGCCAGCAATCGATTCCCGTCGCATTTTCTGGGCCATTTGCCGGCAGCCATTTTTCCTTTATTTCAGCTTTGATGTTCCGTAATGGGCTAGTATTGATTTAGGTACTAGTCAGCTCGTAATCACCTATACTTTTTAAGAGTAAATATGATTTCTTTATAAATGAGCTCAATTGTACCGCGAATTATACCGGGTGTGGCCTGTAACACGAGCAAATAATTAAAACATAGATTGAACTCCTCAAACGGTGACCCTTTTGTTCAAAAACATTAAAAAAAATATAAAGTATTTAGACTCCCTATTTTTCATACAAAATAAATATTATCTTCAATGGACGCCATCGCCACCCCATATCATTGTAATTGACGTTGCTTGTCACGCCTTAAACATAACAAAATTCGCAATACATTGCGTCTTAGAATAAACTTTAAAGTGTATTAAAAATCAAACCACAAGTTCGCAAATCTTTAAAATTCGCTGAACAAATGTTGGTCAGCATGCAGAATACAGCCAACAGTTTAATTTTTTGCTCATATTACAGGCCACACCCGGTATAATGTCAACTGAGCGAAAAGCAAAGAAAGAGACCCATTAATGTTTAGGCCATACTGAGCAACTTTTACTATGGGACCAACCCCGAAAACGCGGAAAAAAAATGGTACTCCCATAGGAAATTTCAACATCAGGCCAGCAAAATGTATGAAACATCCAATTTTTTTTCCGCGTTTTCGGGGTTGGTCCCATAGTAAAAGTTGCTCAGTATGACCTAAACATTAATGGGTCTCTTTCTTTGCCTTTCGTTCTGATACATACTGTATTGTGACCTTTTTTGCCACTTATGTGTTATTTCTAGGATCGCGAGGCCTTTTCATTTTCATCCTTAGAAAAGTGTCCTAAAATTTCCATACATTTTTCAAACTTTCCTTTTTGTTACCGCCATACAAAGTATTATATGGAGAAAATGGTAACACAATAGGAAAAAACTTTTAGGTTTTTTTATCCCATTAGGAGCGAAAGAGCTCGTGATTCTGAGTAGAAATACAAAAGTGGCAAAAAAGGTCACAATATATGAAAATAGCAAAAAATAAAAGAACCGCTCAATTACGCTCCATTAAACTGTGGGTGGTACACTGCCGTATTCGAACTTCAAGATATTCACAAGAGACGACACGTACTAGATCCCTTCTAGATACGTTATAGTTTAGATATCAACTTGTAGTTCTCTTTTGCAGCACAATTCGGGCAACCAATGTCACTTTAAGATATCTATTAGATGTGAATTGGATCTCTAAGTCATATCCTGTGGAAATCGTTCAAGAGTATCTCCAGAATCGCGCAAATGTCAAATATGACAGGTTAGATCTTAAACATATCGTTATCGTATCTTGGTAATGTCTAAAAGATGTATATTTCAAAATCCGAATCGGGCCCACAGTCAGTTACAATTACAGAGTCGCTGGAATTGCTCAATCGAACAATGATAGTTAGAATTAGCCGATTACGGGCAAAAAGGTGTAACGGAGTATACAATTATACTTGAGCAGGGTTCCGTATGTACCTACGAGGTTTGCTCTATAACATACTTAGAGCATTTAATAACTGGAGTCGCCTTCAAGAGCTTAACCCTCTGTCGAAAATCTTGCACAATTGTGCAAACTTTTGTATGGACTGATATGGCTATTTACCTTAGATGATATAACCAACGGAGACACCATGTCTATTTTCGGTACGACATAGGCTGCCGTTTTTTGCAGGGGAGGGGCACATCAAATGTATGCGTAACGTAAACTTAGCCATGTCAGATAAACGTCATTCCATACATATGGTTGACAAGTCGTTGACCATTGGCCGCCTATTTTCGACAGAGGGGAACGCCTGTTAATGACCACTCCGTTTGGATATTCTCTAAGCTATTTACACGTTACGTACAAATCACGTAGAAATAGTAATACATTTGACGTGCCGTGACACAATGACATAATACATGCCGCAAAAATCGGCAGACTGTTTCGTACAAAAAATGATAGCCATGACGTCTCCAGTTACTGAATGCTCTAAGGTAGCATGAGCAAAAAATTAAATGGGGGTTATTAAACCAGTTATTAGGTAGGTAATTGTTTTCTACTAAACTCAATTAGCAAGTAGCTAGTATTAAAACTACCAATAAATATGAATCAATGAATTAGGCGCCATGGGAGGGCGAGCCACACGCGCCATCCCACTAACCCGGGGCTAACAGGTTAAACCTGGTGTTACCATGGTTACCAGTACAATTTGATACTAGGTTAACGGTTTAACCAGTTAACCCCGGGTTAGTGGGATGGTGCAAGTACACATTTTTAGTGTCCATATTGTTGTGCTAAAATGCTAATTTTCTAATGCGTTGATGTCTTTTTTCCACTGGACCCCGGCAAATTCATTATAGTCGACTAAACCGTATCGAAATTAATATTATAGTTGAGTTGTGAGCCCGTACATGAAAAATACCCAATTACAGTTTGGTATACGAATTCTTAATTCAAGCATTACATTCAACGAGTAGAAAACCATTTTTTTTATCACAAAAAAAGCTTACATAATATTTACATTTTGATATTCCACCAAGCTGAGGACAGTTTGTTGGCGGATAAAGCGCTCTCTATCCTCTTGCGTTCTACCCATTTAACTTACATGCTTATAACTTATAAACTACTTAACTATTAGAGCCAAAGACATATATAACTTCGTATAAGATAGATAAAGTCTAAGGAAAAAACGTGCCTCGGAAATCAAGAAAAAGTCATTCTCGGATAGATGGCGCACACACCTTTAGTCTATGGTCGGCTAGATGGCGTGACGACCAGTTTCATATTTAACAATTTTAACACGTAGATATCAGTGAATGAACATGGATCAAAATGATATAAAAATAATAAAATCATTTATCCATGTATATACATTTTTTTCATAATTTTATACGTTTTCATTTTGAGCTTTAGTTGTGTGTCGATAGATGGCAGTAAATTTACTGTGACTACAAAAGTTACAATGACAGGACCCCTCTATACTATCTATTCTTTTTGCTAGAGCGGTAGGTATACTACGAGTATAGTTATTGATTATCATTTGCGTAACAAAAAACCATCATTAATAAATGACTACGTATCTCTACAAACATTAGCATGCTCGATAATTGTCGAAGAAATCAGAGCTCCTAATTATTGTAACCGTTGTGAATTGTCTTTGGTCAGGGCATTGGATAACCATCTGTATGTTAATGGGATAAGAGTAATTATTGATTGACTATGGAAGTCATGTTGGTACTAGGAAATGTATGTTAGTATGCGTATGTGAGTCAATACACAGTAAAGCTTAGTTCACACTGTATGTTTTTATTTGCGAATATTACCGTTTGTATAACCGAGGCTGCTTGCTTGTAATGAGAACAGAACATTATCACAATTTCAGAACACTCAAAATTTCTGGAATCTTTCATGTTACTTATTGAAAAACGCGTTTTTTTTTTAAGATAAAGATAAAAGATAAAAAATTGTTTATTCAAGTAGGCATATTATAATGCGCTTATGAACGTCAAATAAACCTTTACCGGCTCCAACCGTACACCTCTGCCCCGAGAAGATTTAAATCCCCCCTCAATTGGAGGAGGGTATCCCAATATGGGACCGGCAACAAACTCAGCGGGACACATCTTTTCAAAACATTATTACATCTTATAATTAACATGCATTACGAGTAATTAAGTAAATTATCGTATTATAATTTCATATTTACTTATGAAAGTAAATTATCTTACATATATGTTTCATAATTATCAGGTAGGTACCGGACTAGCAAGCTGAAATAGCAATGGGCAGGCCACATTGCGCGCAGAGAAGATGGCCGATGGGGTCGAAAAGTGCTCGAGTGGAGACCACGGACTAACAAGCGCAGCGTAGGACGTCCACCCACAAGATGGACGGACGACCTTGTTAAGGCCGCCGGAAGACGCTGGATGCGGGTCGCTTCCAACCGGTACGAATGGAGGTCCAAGGGGGAGGCCTATGTTCAACAGTGGACGTGTTACGGCTGAGGTGATGATGATGAGGTAGGTACATATTTGCTGTGACTTATTTTTTGTGACGTATGCGTTTGCATTATGTGTCATTTTGCACGGCATTTAGAGTTTCCAAATCATCTCGCTTGAGGCGCTGTTCAAAATCACATACAAAAATACTTAGACATAACGCAAACGCGAACGCTCGTTACGCTATCGAATGAAATTTACACTACGGGTTCTGGCGGCCTAAACTACAAAACGTAATTTAAGATAAAAAAAAGTAAGACAATGTTGCCACTGCAATAATTTGTTTGTAAAATAGGAAATTCCTTTTAATAAATTATCACGCTAAGATCATTTATTTATTAGTAATTTTAATCCTACGTTTTAAAAAGTACTTTTATTAAATTATTTTTACATAAATACAAGACGCGCTAGTAAAAAAGTGGCAACATTGTCTTACTTTTTTTGGTCTTGAATTACGTTTTGCAGTATAGCTAAGATGACAATCGCTTCCGCTTCGCCATCGAATAGCTTTGTCTCTCTATCACGCTTCAATATTAGTGTGACGGTGACAGTTGCGTTTCGTTCGCTAGGGGCCCACTGATTAACAATTCGCCGGACGGTATCGGCCTGTCAGTTGTGCGGAACTGTCAAAATTTTCTTCTAACTGACAGGCCGATACCGTCCCGCGGACTGTTAATCAGTGGGCCCCTGCGTTAGCGATTGGCATGTTGTCTACGGGGCCTGGTGTGAACTCAGCCTTATTTCGCACGAACGTCGGCATTTCAAAGCGGCCATTTTCTGAAGTACATAGATAATAATTCTATTACTGCCTATTAATTACCGCTGACAGCCTGATTAGTGATTATGTACTGCCACTGTTTAAATAAACCGTTACGTAATGGAGATTCAGTACCTACCTACAGCACAGAATAAATAATAGTACTAGGTAGGTACAGAAGACTCACTCTCTAACAAAACGCGTCTGTCACGATCAGCACAGATATGGCCGCTAGGTGGCGACAGCGCCACGCGCGGCTTATGGCAAACCCCAAAATTGGGGTCGAACGGATGTAGTTTTAGCTACCTGTAGCAAAGCGACGAAATTGCGGAGTGAGCCACGCCTGCCTACAGTAACTATAGTAGGTATGTATTATGCAACAGTTGTATAAAAAGGCGAGAGGTAAGAGTGACAATTTTCTCAGGGGCATTTTCTGGTGTATTCCTATCACAACAGTAATATATGCAATTTTACAATCTTTCATTAAAAATCAAAATTGGTATCTGTTTAACTATGTAATAGCTCTGTAATAGCAATTGGTAAACATTGGTTCGTTGGTATGGCCAGTTGGCCACGTCTCGCGCAGATCGGCCAGTTACGTGGGTAACAAATGCCTGGCCGTGCCGCCTCCTCCCGGTACGGGAAGAAGAGGCCGGCCCAAGAAGCGATGGCTTGATGTCGTCAAGGAGGACATGCGTGCCAACGGACTCACCACCAGGGACGCCGAAGATCGGGCAAAGAGGACACGAAGGAGTCGGAAGGCGGACCCCGGGTCCTCGCGCCCCGCGCGGGGGCACAGCCGGGATTGACGCCAGGATGATGATGATGAATATCAATTGGTAAACAAAAACCAAACTAAAAACATTGCTTTATCATTCAAAATACCCCTTTTAATTAAATTCTACAAATGTCACCACAAAGATTACATCCATACGCTAAAAATGTAAAAAAAACGCCAAGACCCCAAAAGCGGGGAAAATGTACCCCAAAAACGGGGAAAAATCTAATCAAATTAAGGATCATTAGGCATGAAAGTGCGAACTGATAAATATTTAGAGTCGAGGGGAGATGCTGGGACTCAGCAAGGACGTAAGGGATTCAAATGTACAGGGTGTGCTTGTGTAAAGTGAATGTCAATAGTTTTAACTGGTTAGTGTATAAGATCTTCTTTTTTTTTTTTATATGTGTGGTGCTGTATGTAGATGGTTTTTGCAATAAACGTTTTTCTATTCTATTCTATTCTAATAGCGGATGTCAAGGAATGTCAAATTATGTCAAATGCAAGGAGTGGTGCCGAAGCACCAACAAAATGATAGCAAGTATGAGACGAGAGTTTACTGTAATGCTATAAATTACAATGAATACAAAATGTTGATCTTATGAATAATTACAGCTAGGTTGAATGGGGAATTGCGATGCGTGTGCAAGATGACGCTCTACTTTTTGGACAAAGTACAGATGCATCGCTTGCACGGAGATGTTGTTTTGGGTCAGATCAAAGTGCACATGCATAGCTGCAGAAAATGTACATCTTTGTACAGCTTGGATACCTAAAATTTAAGCAAGGTGCAATGAAGTTACTTCAAAGCGGGAAGTTACTATAGTCTGTATCTTTAGGTAGGTATTTAAATAAAAGTAAACGAGTATAATATACATCATCGTCTAGTACACACAACACAAGCCTTATTGAGTTTACTGTGTGTGTACTATTAGGTCCCGATTGATTGGTGTAAGATATTATGGTGCTACTTTATCGCAATAGTGCGGTAATTTGCACAATCACGTGCCTATGTCCAAAATTTAAAGGGCCATGTGTAAGGTAAAACGTTGTACGACACACGTGCGTAGTATCGTAATGTATTATTAGGAATATTGTACATTTTTGCAATGCATTAAACCATCCTGTATAATAACTTGGGCCTTTATAACACGACAAGAACGCGAGACACGACATAGATCCATAATAACGTACGTGGCACACAAACCCCTACATTTTGTAACCGTTGTATAATAACATGTTTTTGAGATGGGGTGGAACGGAGTCTATTGAATCCAAGTGTGATGTTTGTTATTGGGGTTCTTAAGGGGATAATATTGATTGTTTAACAGATTGACTTTAACTGTAAGTACTTATTTGTGTAGATTTGTCTATACATATATTAAGAGCCAACATCAGGAGTGGTCATTTCTCCATACAAACGTACTCGACTGTTTCCTCCGAGGGTTTTGATGCTAGAGCAATGATTTTTTCAACACAGATTAATATTGTCAATATCTGTGTCGGACCGTTTTGATTTTTTTGATATTTTTGTTTTTTCAGGCGCTACAGCCCTTCAAAAATGGCCAAAATGGCCTCCTTGACTATCGCAATGAGAGGCGTAGTTGAATTTGTCATTTCGTCAGTTAATTTATTTGGACACGTGGCCAGATGGGAGCCGGACAACTTTGAAAGCGCAAAGGGGCCCACTGATCAACAGTCCGTCGGACGGTATCGGCCTGTCAGAACAAAATTTTGACAGCTGCGAACAACTGACAGGCCGATATCGTCCGGCGGACTGTTAATCAGTGGGCCCCTAAGGGGCCTAAGGTTGGCATGGTGGATGGAAGACGGGGTAGTGGACATCCACCATCCCGTTGGATGGACACTGCAAAGAAGACCTGCCAGGGACCTATACAGGCGCCTCTATTATCAGGAAGGCGGAAAATCGTGCAGAATGGCTCTCCATTCTCAAGGCTCTTCTTGGTGCACAAAATAACGTGATCGCGACCCTCATGTGGTACTGATAATTCCGCTACTCGATGCTAGATGTCGACTGCGAAAATAAAGTCGTTTTGGTACCAAAACTGATAATGGAGTGAGCACTCTATTCTTACTATATTTCTCTATGACCGAACCAACCCTAACCATATCATAACCACATCATAACTGCATTGTACATTTATGAGATTACACCCCCAACTCTCTGGATGCTGAAGATAAGGGTGTGGCCCATCACAGACTTCTACGAATAGACCTCGTTTTATAGAATTGTTAGTAACAGAATAATTAGAGGACAAAATGGGCTCGACGAATAAAAGGGAATTTAAAGAACAGTACCTGGTCTGTGAGACTATTTACTTGGCAATCCCACGGAGAGCGGGCCCACTGAACTTGTAAAAATATTCTTTCTCATAAACTCTGTCACTGTCGGTACCTATAACTATGATGCGGAAGGCAGAAGAGACTGGTATTGTTGACTTTAAATAAAATTAATTCCAAGGGGACGCGGTGTCGGCCATTAGCGCCATTGTCGAAGTAAGTAAGTTTTTTTAAATCTAAAAATGACTGAATACAGTTTCGAATGACGAATATCCGGTAAAAAGAAAGAATGTAAATTTGAAGTACAATTTTGCTAGAACAAATAATATATTCCTAAACAAGAATACATATGTCCTATAGGAGGCACACTAAGAAGGCGAAGTTTTGCACTATAGCGAATTTAGGGTACGTAGAGTTTGACCAAGAAAAATCTGCAGCGATTTTGATAGCCCACGCAGTGCAGGTGTTATTAATACGTCATAATTTCATAGAAGTTTAAAATGACACTTACACTGCGTGGGCTATCAAAATCACTGCCAGACTTTTCTCGGTCTGACTCTAAGTACTTTTGCCTACCCTCATTTTTAATGAACTGCAACATTGACGGGGTTTAATCAGAAGGGAAATTAAAAAAATCTTTGAATGCAGTATAGTTTATTTAATAAAAAAAGAATGTTTTCTTTGAGTAAAATGAGCTAACTTTACGTTTTAAGGCACATTCCCCCCATGGCCCTTCTTTTTCTACACTGAATAATTGAATATATATTATGTTGATCGCGAGTCGTATATTACATTACACTCCATCTAGTGATCCGCAGTCTCGATTTATTATGATCAACCCGACCCTAACAAAATGTTGCCAACAAGCGAAATTAAACTTTATTCGGACGTCATAAGGATTTAATTTAATGATGTTTTCTCACTAAACAGTGAGTGTTTAGTGGAAAGTGTTAACACTGCTTTAACGGTTGTTCAAACATGTCTGTAATCTCTTGGGGGTTGGTGGGGTTAATTTTCCAGTGGATTATTGATAAGGGGTGATCTCGTTTAGGCACTGTTATAGCTCACCGCTGGGCGAGTAACTATAAATATCGCCGTGTCTCTTTTATTTACACGGGAGTGCTTATCTTTTGTTCGTGTTTATAGCCGATAGCTCATAGCTTACTAGCTCGCGGTGGGACCAGTGCCTTAGTTCTTCGTTCGGTACACTCGTTTGGGGTAGAGTCTGTGCGGAAAGAGAAGAGTCGTAAAATGTATGGGACTCAATGAGAGATAACACATTTATTACGTTAAATAATACAATTTTAAACGTATTTAAAAACAGTTGTGCGGTAGAAAGAAGAGAAGTCTAATCTTCAAGGATGGGTATTCCACAGCCGTCTTCAGATCCAAATCTTTCTATCCTTCTTCTCGTTCCTCTAATTCTTAGAGAGACCGCTCTGATAATTGATATTTGCATTTTGACTTTGATCCAGTTGATTATTTGTGAGTATGGTTTGGACCATTTTTCATGGAGCTTAAGGGAAGTTCTTTTTATGAAGGATTCATATTCCGTTCCGACAGCGCCATCAGAGGAGACCACAAGGGGAGTGAATGAGGCTCTGAGATCTTCTGCAGCCAGGTCGTATTTGCGATGTTTTTCGCGAGCGTGTATTTGCGCAATCGTGGGCCATGTGAGTAGACCATACGAGGCGGCGTCGGCATGGGACTCAATACATTTCACGACTCTTCTCTTTCTGCTCAGACTACAGCGGGAGCTCATCAGCACGTGCATATTTCTCGCTTGCTCGGCCGCGACTGCAGGCAAGTTGTACAATTTGTCACAGTATAAGCACTTCACTTTTGGAACCCCTATAACCTATTTTACGGCTCCGAAACATGGTCTTTCACTATCGGCCTCATCTCAAAATTCAAAGTCGCTCAACGAGCTATGGAGAGGGCTATGCTCGGAGTTTCTCTGCGTGATCGAATCAGAAATGAGGACATCCGTAGACGATCTAAAGTCACCGACATAGCCCACCGGATTAGCAAGCTGAAGTGGCAATGGGCAGGCCACATTGCGCGCAGAGAAGATCGCCGATGGGGTCGAAAAGTGCTCGAGTGGAGACCACGGACTAGCAAGCGCAGAGTTATTTATCATTGGTTGGAGATTGCTCCACGGACAAGAGCACAACTCTTAAATATAAAGAAGAAGAAGAATAACAATAGCATTGCGTTGTACTCACCGGAACTGGGTCGGTCGCTGTAGCGCGTACAGTACACCCAGGCTGGCCACACCATGGGTCCGTCCCCGGACGTCGTCCCTGAAATGTAACGTCATTACAACACAGCACACAGCTCTAGCACAGAATAGATACTTAATAAAGTGTTTTCATCCTTACGTGTCTTATCATGAAAACAAACGTGACGTCAAAGAGCCAACAATACGATTCATAGACAATCTAGACATCGTTAATATTCGTAATGTTAGAATCCTGAAGAATCTAAATTCTAAATCCTGAAGAAAGGCCAGGTCAAAAGCACCCTAAACCGGCGAGCGTGTATGAGGAATCTTATGAAAGTGAAGGAAGCGAAAGGTACCTACCTACCTACCCCTCCGGGAAATAGGCGTGATTATATTTATGGTAGTAGATAGATACAATTTAAAAGTAGGAACGCTTACCAGTGGTAGACCCAGAATTACTCGCACTGTCATCCCCCTTAGACAAGTCGATGGCCCCTCCCTTCTCCCCACTCTTCACCTCCGGCACCCTCGCCTCCTCCTTCGTCTCCTTAACCTCCTTAACTTCCCTCTTCTTCCTCTTCATAGGATCAGTTATCCTCCTCCCGAAATCCGCTTTCAAAATATTATCTATACTAAACTTTAAACTCTGGCTCATGAAATCCCTAGATTCGTCAGGGGACTTTGGAGTCATATAGTTAAGTCTCCTATTTTCGTCTGTCCGTGCGTTTCTTAAATCTTGAGTCTTTCGACTGAAATTTAGGTTAAAAACTTGAGGGTTGATTATATTACTCGGCGCAGGCCGCGGTATAGGTGCTTTTAGATCCATGATCGGATTTTGAAATAATAATGGCTGATTTAAAAACATCAAAGGATTAGGGGTTATAGGATTCGGTCGTAAGATTAAAGGTTGGCTCATCGTCAGATTCTGACTTAGTTGTGAGATTGCGTTTAAATGTGTCTGTATGTGTTTGAACGATGTTAGCCCCTGTTCTTTATCGTTGTTTTCATAAACAGGGGCTTCGTTTCCGACGGATAATACTGTGTCATCGCTACAGCAAGAATTATCATCATCTACACTTATCTCTGCTCTGGATTCATTTGTCTGATTATCATCATAGTCGATTCTAGGGCTGACGCTTTCAGAATTTCTAGAATCGTTATTATCATTTTCTTCATAATTTGGAGTGTTTTGTAGGAGTTTCTCAGTTGAGAATACATTCTCAGGGCTGGTGCGTTCCTTCTTAAGAACGTTGTGGATGGAGAAGGCATGTACGGGGCGTTCTTCTTTATCTTCTTCGTTGAAGTCGGGGGTGACAGTGTCTCTGGTGGTTGGGGAATATGGTTCTTCGTCGCTTTCCTGTATTTTCACACGGGAGTCTTGCATGTGTGGCGTTGATACCGCCGCCATTTTTGTTTGTGGTTGTTACGCCATCTGTTGACAAGATATAGGAATTATAAGTAAACAAAGTGACTTGGGGGACGTTTTTAGTGTTCCGTACAAAACTTTGTTTACGGAACACTTATTTATTTATAGGCCCTTTATTTTAAGTTTATTTAGAGATAGTTTATACCGGGTGTGGCCTGTAATATGAGCAAAAAATTTAACTGTAGGCTGTACTCCTCATACTGATCAACATTTGTTCAGCGACTTTTGAAAATAACTTGTAGTTTGATTTTTAACACACTTTAAGATTATTCAAAGACGGAATGTATTGCGAATATTGTTATGTTTAAGGCTTGACAAGCAACGTCAATCACAATGATATGGCGTGGCGATGGCGTCCATTGAAGATAATATTTATTTTGTATGAAAAATAGGGAGTCTGAATACTTCATAATTTTTAAAAGTTGTTGAACAAAAGTGTCGCCGTTTGAGGAGTACAATCTATGTTTTAATTATTTGCTCATGTTACAGGCCACACCCGGTATTATTATTTTTAAACTTAGTAAACAAATGATATGATACTATGTTTAGTTTATGCGTAGATCTAGTATATTTTCTACAGCACCTCTAGCACAACTGGCCGCGACAGGCGTGAGAAGTGACAGATCGGCGCGACTTGGCGGCTTGTCGCGTGTTGGCAGCACAACTCACGCGCGAGAGCCGCGACAAACTCGCGATCAGGTGTCACTGTCAGAAAATGACAACGATCGCGACTTTGAACTAAAATCCGTAGCACAACTGGCTATTTTGAGACAAAATATTCTCTCGTCTTTATGTCAATCCGCGAGTCGAAGTCTACGCGACTTTATAACGCGACTCGCTCTCGCGGGTGGTTTGCTTGTACTTTTGTAACTAAACTCATGATAATTATAACTTAAAACAAGTTTCATATATTATGTAATAATATAATTTGTATAATTACTTATTGCCCTAAGGAATAAGGAAGTATGGAACAATCACTAAATGCGCTTTACGCACTCTTATATTGATTATGCACGGTGATACCTACAAGTACCACAACACACCCATCATGTTTACAACTTTAATTTCAAACAGCTAGTTTGTAGGTACTCAATTAAGTAATTAGGTACATATGTAGGATTTTTAAATTTCAATTCAGGTTCGTAAGTTTGTAAAAGTAATCCTAAGACTTCCTTACACAAAACTTTCATCAACCTAACAACGGAGCCCGCTTGCTTGTACATAAATGAAGCCGATGAGGTGGGTAGGTACAAATGTTCAAAACAAACTATCCAACTTATTAAGTAAGCCATAGTCTTAGTAGTAATATTTAGGATCACGGTTAGATGTCTAATTTCAACAATCTCTTACTATTTAGGTACCGTTTGGAACCTTCCTCGACTTCAACAAAACATACCTACATGTGGCCTGTGCCCGCTGCATCGTACTGTAACAGAATGATGTAATACGTGGCTATAACAGGATCATGTCCGGCTCAAAATCATGCTTTGTATGAAATATTATCAGTCATCACCCACTAAACCATTCCGTCCCCTGCCATCACCATACCGTGACGTGACTGGACCGAGCCGACCAACAACATTTTGAAGGAGTTATTACGCTCATGTCATAGTCTGCGTAGGTAGCATAGGTACGGTTATCATATGGTCTACCATATTGAAACTCCTCTAGATCAAACCCGTGTTCTAGATGTTTCACTTCATGTTTGACAGGGCCTGATACGATCATGCTATGATACGTTGCTGTCAGCATTAGGTATGAAGTGGGCCTTGGGGAGCTAATTAATCATGGCTTCTAGGAGTTCTAGGTACTTACCTACCTACTTTATTTTTGTTTCTTTTCAGGTAAAAATACAGGAGAGAAAAAAAAACAATATTTAAATTAATAGTATATTGCTTTGCCTTATATATTCTTGCAATATTCGACTTCTTATTATTAAACCTAATATATATTAACATCTAGAACCACTATAGAGAAATTGTAAGAATCTTCTTTATTACCCTTGAAAAGTATTTTCTCTCTTCCTTTTTCTTCGACATGCGGCGTAGGACAATTAAATATCACCCTGGAAAGAAAATTGGTTTATAAACAAGACAGTAAAATATGGTCATGACTTCATCGAGGACTATGAAATAAGCTTCTCATATCAATTTGTCAAATCATAAACAGTTAGGTACACAGTACACACACATGCCATCCATTATTGGCACAAGAAAAACTATATGAAACTTATTTGAGAGTTACTGTGGCAGCTTAGTGTACGCCATAACCAATAGGGTTATTATTAATAGTTCACTTCGTCGGTGGTGTTCTTAAAGCTAAAGCGCTTCTCACATCTTAGTTAATTTAGAAAAGGGGACAGCTCCGCGTTTGAAACCTACAAGCTTGCCTAGTGTGTTTCTTTTCCTGAATCTCCACTTCGGGTCCCGTTGGCACGTTCCTGTTAATAATATTTTCCTTTGGGTGCTGGGATATCAATCGTGTCTAGGATAATGCTGAACTAATTCTGAAAAAAAAAACACAATTTACAACAGGAATATGAGAACAAACCCAATAATAGCAATTCCATTATTATAGTTAAGTACTTACAAAAATATTTTATTTAAAAGGTTTATTAAACAGAAATTTTTAAACAATATATATTTTAAGGAATATTATCAATATTAATTATATAAGGCTCTATTACTTACATTTTTTCATATTTTTCCCGTAATTAAATGTTGACAAAATTTGAAAGTTCCTTGACTTTGACAAGAAAAACTTAACCATCGACAAAAAACTAGATTTTTTACCACCAAAGAACGAATGATTTAGCGCATCCCTGGTTTCCGATTCAGTGTTGCCACTTGCAAATATCGATTTGTTTAGACTTTGATTTCGCCGGGTAACACTGACGAGTCGCGCCGCGACTTTGAGTTCTCTACGCGGCTGTTGCAGTCGCGGGTACAAGTTATGCTACGGAAATCGACAGATTTGACAGCCGCGGGAATGGCGACTCGAGTCGCGGTCTAAGTCGCGGATGCAAGATGTGCTAGAGGTGCAGATGTGCTATACGCGTGCGCCCGTGAGGACAGCACATACGCAATGCGACAAAATTAATTTAACTCGTTTTAACATTCCTTACGTAATTTGGTCGGGTTATTTGTTGCCCGCCATTATACCATGCTAAATTTAAGGTGGGGAATAGAAATCAATGTGAAACTGTAGACTTAACCAAGTTAAGTGAAATAAAGATCAAAACGTCGAGGTAAATAAATGTCACGAAAGTTCAAAGTCATTTATTCAACGTTACCATAAATTCTTAACCCATAACTTAAACTATGCCAAAAAAAAGCTCTAATGATGGCATAGAAATTAGCACAAAACAACCAACGCTAAGAAATTGTAGTGGTGATCACAACAAAACGATTCAATACCGGGCTTAACACTTTAACTAACAAAGAAAGTAAAACTAACCTTAACACGCCAAAATAAGGTACAAAATCGAACGGAGTTTGAAACTAAACGACTTAACCCGATCCCACTTCTGACCAATTTAAAAACGCGGTCAGAATAATCTTTACTGCTTTAAATTAAGGCTTAAATCAGTTAAACCGCCCGTATAGTTAAGTTTGTATAAAGATTTACACCAGTTCCAAGATGTTGTAAATCATTTAAAAGTTAACCTTAAATCGTTGTGTTAAGGTCGGTTCTCGTTTAGTTAACTGCGAGAGTAAAGTTAACATGAGCGCAATTTTATGAATGCAGCCGTTTCCATAAATTTGAACCTTCAGCCGAGGGAATAAGGTTGATTTTTGTAAAAGTAACGGTAAAGAGAAATTGGTAAGATTAAGCGAAATGTAAGGTCTTGCGCAGCTTCGTGTGTGGTCCCGGTTGGTCTGGAGCGTTGCTCTACTTTGATTTTATTTGCTCTGAACGTAAATAAAAATAATTGATTATGCGTGGTTAGCTAAATAAATAAACTGAAATAAAACGTCTATAAAATTACTGTAAATAAATAAATTGCCCAGTTTCATTACAAGCCCTATTTCACATATGTTCTAATTTAATAAAGGTTTTTACAGTACATACGGGGCTAACTTTACCGCACTAGTGCTATAATTAGCACATTACGCAACTATGTCGAAAAATTAAGAGGCCATATGTACTGTAAAACGTTATACAATACATGTGCGAATAGGTAATTCGCAATTCGTGTCGATTTAAAACACTCTCTTCGGTCGTGTTTTACTTTGTCGCCACTCGTTTCGAATTTCCTATTTTTGGCACCTGTATCGTAATGTACTATTTTAGCCACACTGTTTTCCTCCTCATTATGAAACGGTTTACTAAACGCATTTTATGTAACCGTCACAAAAATAGTAATTTGATTGTAGATTAACGTACAACACGAACGTAAAATAAACAAATACGTTTATATCGGTAATCAAACATTACGGAACCGAGTGATTGTGTAATCAACTTTAATAGCTTCTTTAACTGTTCAGTAGCAGTTTTTACTGGATTCGATAATGGCTGATATGCGGTTCCGAGACGGAAATAAAAAAAAATGTGGGTTTGGAAAAACAAAACGATACTTTTTATTGGTTAATTTAAAGGCTTTCCAAATGGTTATATAGGTTATGTATATAACCGACGGTAAATGATAACTCACGCTAGACCGGGCCGGGGCCGGGCCGGAACTTCCGGCGCTTCGTTTTCTATGGAAAGCACGTGATCACCGATCAGCCGTCATAGAAAATGACGCGTCGGACGACTTGGCTCGGGCCCGGCCTAGTCTAGCGTGAGTCATCCTTAAAACGTATTTAGGCAGGCTAGAGCAAGGTGAGATGAGACAAAGATACGATAACGATATGTTTAAGATCTAACCTGTCAAATTTGACATTTGCGCGATTCTGGAGATACTCTTGAACGATTTCCACAGGATATGACTTAGCGATCCAATTCACATCTAATAGATATCTTACTCTATCCAACGTAAAACTGACATTGGTTGCCCGAATTGCGCTGCAAAAGAGAACTAGTTGATATCTAAACTATAACGTATCTAAATGGATCTAGTACGTGTCGTCTCTTGTGAATATCTTGAAGTTGGAATACGGCAGCTTAGCCTTACGGGTATATTTCCGAGCCTTGTTCATCCCAGTAAAGCATACTTCCCTCGCACGGCCCCAGGCTGCGGTTTCGTCCAGTCAACTATTGCGGTTACCAGTGCCCCGAGCAAGCACCCGCGCGCTTCTCATTTTTACGACTTCCATTATTATTTATTATAAATAATACGCAAATAAATTTACACCCTTCCTCTTTTCATGTGGGTTTTTCAGATCACGGATACTCTTTTCTAGAAAATACTCCTTTCCTGTTACCATAGACAAAGACCAAATCTACTTAATTATCTACTATTATTATTTATTATCTTTTTTTATCTTTTTTTTTCTTATTATTTATTATCTGTTACTAAAACCAAAGACATATGTAACTTCGTATAAGACGAATAAAGTCTAAGGAAAAAACGTGCCTCGGAAATCAAGAAAATTTTCGGATAGATGCCGCACACACCTTTAGCCTTTGCTCGGCTAGATGGCGTGACGACACCGTTTCGTATTTAACAATTTTAACACATAGATATCAGTGAATGAACATGGATCAAAATGATATAAAAAGAATTAAATCCACAGAAGCAAGCGTGCAGTTTTTATCAGGCTCTTTAATTGTTAATAATTATTGAATTATCTAATGTAACATGGTCAATACATATAATTTACTTCAAATTATTACCGCTAAAAGTGCTGGATTTGGAACTACACGCTTACTTCTGCGAAGTTCTTTCTAATGCTAAAAAAAACGGACTATAGGAGTTCAAGGGCCTAGCCAACATGACAATCCTTGACAGAAAACGATTGATCAAAATTTTACAATATTTCGCGTTTGTCCATGTCTGAATTCTATGATTAAAATAATCGTAAGCAAAACATGAAGATATTTCTCAGGTTTTCATGGTCTCCATACAGACCCCTAAAAACTAGTCTGTAATAGCCGTTTTTAGGGTTCCGTACCCAAAGGGTAAAACGGGACCCTATTACTAAGACTGCTGTCCGTCCGTCCGTCCGTCCGTCCGTCCGTCCGTCCGTCCGTCCGTCCGTCCGTCTGTCACCAGGCTGTATCTCACGAACCGTGATAGCTAGACAGTTGAAATTTTCACAGATGATGTATTTCTGTTGCCGCTATAACAACAAATACTAAAAACAGAATAAAATAAAGATTTAAGTGGGGCTCCCATACAACAAACGTGATTTTTGACCAAAGTTAAGCAACGTCGGGCGGGGTCAGTACTTGGATGGGTGACCGTTTTTTTTGCCTTTTTTGCTTTTTTTTTTATTTGTACGGAACCCTTCGTGCGCGAGTCCGACTCGCACTTGCCCGGTTTTTTCATACCGGAGCCTATTTTATATCCATAAACGGTACAAAGGGTACTTAAACGTAATGCCCCGTTAATTACCCGATTGGGGCAAATGAGTTAATTGAAAAAACTGCCATGCTAATGCCATAAATAGGATGTGTTTAACTTATACAGAGTGGACTTAAGTGAAGGTTAAATATATTTTTTTGCGTAAAATAACAGTTTATTTTCTGTTTCAGGTAGGTGCCTACATAAAAAACTAACTTATCTATAAAATGAAACTAAATTTTAACTAAAAAATAATACGGAATAAAATTAAAATATATATCTAAGAAATTGGGCCCCTTTGGCATGGTGCCGAGGACGCTGGCAGCATTTCCCCGCTGTATTGCGATGCTAATACGTTGTGCGAGAAAGCTGCCAGCTCTTCTGTCACCAGTGAAGTCGATTAGTCTTTCGTTAAATAAGTAAGTAGAATTTATATTTGCGATTAATATGTATTTTGTAATAGATTTTTTTCGTTAGATTTGGACAATCTACTTTTACTTTTCGGAATAAATACGAAATCTCAATCTGGGACAAAAAACATGTACAGATATACGGCTCGATTCGGAAAATGAATTAGATTTCTACTAGACTTCAACAAGTTACGATACAGATAATTTAAAGATATTTGTAAGATAGATATGTCAAATTTGACGTTTCCGCGATTCAGGAGGTCCTCTTGAACGATTTCGACAAGTTATGAGTTAGATATCCAAGTCACATCTAGTCGATATCTAATGTAGATCTAGTTGATCTCTAAATCGTCTCAAGATCTTGTGATTATCTCGAAATCCGAATAGGCCTCATAGTGAATAATTTCTTTTACCGTCATATTTCTGATTGAGCTTAAATTGAGCTTATTATGTAGGCACCTAGCTACAGAATAAACAAATATTTCTATCCTGCCAATTTTATGCAAATTTGACGAAAAATAAACTGACATGGAATTGCTATGGAAATCTGGACAAATCTAGAGGGATCCTTGACCAGAAGAGGGTTCTTTAAAATATTTTTATATTTTACAATTTTAAACACTTATTCTTCTTGGGATTAGTGGTCAAGCGGTACCCAGGCTCCCATGAGCCGTGGCTAAATGCCGGGATAACGCGAGGAAGAAGATAGTACGAGGGTCGCACTGAAAGATTCGGGAATGGGACACTTAGAAATAACATAATAGAAAGAGGCATATAATTTATAAAAATGTAACTCTTTATAAAACTTTTAAGGTATATTTCATTTGGTTGTCATTTGTATTTAAGAATTACTGGCAATTTGAAAATTGTATGTCGAACATTATTTGAATTTTTGGCAAAGTGATTTTTCCGATCAAATTTTTAAACGGTTTTCAATATGCCCTCAGCGAACAAATAAAAGTTACAATGGGCTTCTGTTATTTTTTTATGAACTAGAGTTCATCGTACGCTCGTTTGCGGTTAAAATTAAATATGAAAGTCACTTTCATTTTATCCCATAGATGATCTTAAAGAAGCATGTCATTCCAAAGCGACGTCAAAAATTAAAATCGCATTTGTGCTGTTAATTAAAAAGACTGCCAAAAAAGTTGCATATCGGCAGATTTCGACATTCCTAAATATTCATATGACAACAGTAAAAAAATATTATATATTATATATATGTAAAAAAACTTCAATTCCGTTGGCTACTCCACGAATTTCATACAAAACCACTAAGGCTCCAAAATCGCCATACAAAAAGGACTTTGGGATTATGAGCCGTGTGCATTACAGAATGATTACTTTCAAAAGAAAATTTATATGCGTGGTCAGTTTGAGATTAAGTATGCATTAAAATAAAGATTGACTGTCTAGATGCGACAGTATTCTCTATTCCCGACATTTTCAGTGCAACCCTCGTATTGTAGAAAATAATAAAAGGCATTCAATTAATATTTTTAGAGTTTTCATACTTGCCCTGTCAAAAGCTCATCCTGTATATTAGTGTCTAGTATGATACGGTTTTATAGCTTTTATAAGTAGTATGGAGACACATAGCATTACTTACAGTTATTGTTAAGGTGATTATACACTAGGTATACATATTTAAAAGGTACCTAATTCATATATCTACACCTTATAAAACAAAGTCCCCCGCCGTCAGTCTGTTTGTATGTTTGTTCGCGATAAACTCAAAAACTACTGAACGCATTTTGATGCGGTTTTCACTTATCAATAGATTGATTGATACTTGAGGAAGATTTAGGTGTATAATTTGTTAACCCTTGCGAAGCCGGGACTTGTCGCTAGTATTATACAGGGTGATTCATGAGACGTGAGCAGGACTAATCCTGCACACTCAGTAACTGATAATTGATCGATCACCGTCGTATTTAGGTGAAACAACCACTTTTTCCTATTTTTTACTTTTTGGTGAGGGCAAATTTAATTCTCTACAATCATTGTCACCCTACAGGACCTAATTAATAAACAAAACCTCTTTAACCGTAATGACAGCGTTTTACGAAGAAAATAAACTGTCAAATTTGAGTGAGATACGAGTTTTCAAAAGTAACCAGACCGTGATGACATTCAATTTGACACAGAATATCGGTAGTTTAGCATTCTAATCTAGAATGACCGTGCATGTCGTAAATAAATTAATAACATTTTTATTCAACACGACTAAAAAATTAACGTTAATTTCACTAATACTGATACGAAACAGTTGCTTATAATTTACGAAATGCGCAGTATTAGTCCTGCTCACGTCTCCTGAATCACGCTGTATAATAAAAGATACCTTGGTAGTAGCATGCGAGTAAAAGTTTTACATACAAATCATCCGTTTCATGTTGAAAATAAATTTAAAGGCTCTAACCACACAACTCGTTAAAATATTTAGGCTGTAAGCAAACATACATACATACACATGAGATACATTCCAGAGGTGTGGTATAAAACATATCTCATTTAATGGTAAATTAAATCATCACATATGTTCTTCATCAATCATATTCAATTTGCAAAATAAACGCGTAAAATATAATGATGATTCTTAATATGGTTGGTGTGTACACACCCTTATATTGTGATCATAGATCACCCCCTGTAGAGAGTAGTACCTATGTGTCGAATTGTCGATATATGTCAAAGTGACATAGCCTAAGGCCCACCACACAAAAAAAATATGATTTAAATTGGAAAGCAATACCTACGTACTAAAGGAAATAAGTTTTGAGAAAAAAAACATTTTTGGTACAAAAGTGGCTCCCAAGATTTTAATAGGTACAGAGCGCGTAGCCAACATGCCAATCGTTAACGCTCCGTAGCGTATCGTAGTCATCTCTCTCCGTCTTTCTTCCACACTATAGCAGGAGATCTAAGGTCCACCACCTTGCAGTGCGACTGTTACAGTTGCGTTTCGCTACGGAGCGTTAAGAATTGCACGTTGGCTACGCGCCCAATACAAACCGACACACAGTCAACGGGACGGGTGAAGTGAAACTAAATTAAAGCTTGTAAAATGATTTTGAAATTCCAAATGGTTTAATTTAAAATACATTGCGATATGAGTGCGAAACGTAGGAAACTCACGAGTGGCGGTAGATTAAATCGACACGAGCACACACAAGACACAAGACACTTTTCCAGAATGCTTCAATATATGCTCCATCTTATGGTAGGCAATCTATAATATCACACGTCGACGAGAAGATTAACCGAAATCCTACCTTAAACTCATTGCAACAAGACCGATTATCATTAATTCGCGGAAAGAATGAACTATATAAAGTACTGAGTGAATGATAATGTAATGGTTATTACTTCTAGTGAACAATATTGATGACTGAGAAAATGAATGGAATTTTAGAATGTTGAAGCGACATTCGGACTTGGAAATGCTGATTTTGATATGATATTCACTTTATATTATTTAAGCGCTGTTGGTCTTAAGGGGCCCACTGATTAACAGTCCGCCGGACGGTATCGGCCGGTCAGTTATTCGGAACCGTTAAAATTTTGTTCTAACTGACAGGCCGATACCGTTCGGCGGACTGGTAATCAGTGGCCCCTTAACGGTAAGAGCGTGCGACTTGCAATCCGGAGGTCGCGGGTTCAAATTCCGGCCCGTGCCAATGAGTTTTTCGGAACTTATGTAAGAAATATAATTTGATATTTACCAGTCGCTTTTCAGTGAAGGAAAACATCGTGACCCCAATAAGGTCTAGTTTTCCCTCTGGGTTGGAAGGTCAGATGGCAGTCGCTTTCGTGAAAACTAGAGTGCTTGCTATTGTAATTTAACTCTATCTTTCAAGCGGTAAAGATGTTATCTGTATAGAATCTCTTGTCGTTGTTGTTGTTGTTGCTGTTGTTGTTGTTGTTCTTGTTGTTGTTGATGATGATGTTGTCTCATTTTGCACAGGTAATTAGCGGTTTGTTTTAATTCATCGTCAGGTAGTCTACCCTAAAATTGTCTGGAAGAGATCGCTCTTTAGCGATAAGACCGCCTGTTGTCTACCATAGTTCAAGTTATGCTTAAGTTGTATATCATGTTCTTTTTCATATTGGTGAGCAAGAAAGAATATTTGTATTGTATTGTAGTCTCTCAAGTGGATCCTGACATTTTAAAACCATAGCCTAGTCGGTAGTGACCCTGCCTACGAGAGGTCCTGGGTTCGAATCCTGGTTACGCTACGTCTTACGTAGGCGAACAACGCGCGAACGCGGCGCGGCGCGGCGCGGCGAAAGCGGCCGCCGCCGCGCCGCGCCGCGCCGCGCCGCCTGACATTCGCGTGCAAATCGCGCCGCACCGCGTTCGCAACGAGATCGCTTACGTAGGACACTTCTATGGGCATCAAAGGATTGATTTCGCCGCGCCGCGCCGCGCCGCGTTCGCGCGTTGTTCGCCTACGTAAGACGTAGCGTTAGGGCATTTATTTGTTTATCACAAGTATTTGTTCCTAAGTTATGGATGTTTTCTATGTAGGTATATAAGTATTTACAATATAATGGCATACTATATATATCGTCGTCTAGTACCCACAACACAAGCCTAATTGAGCTTACCGTGGGGCTAGTTAGACTGATATCTGTGTAAAATTGTCCTATAATATTTATTTATATATTTATCCGACTATAAGCTATTACCGTCGCCCTGCGACAACAGAGAGGGCCTACCGCGAACGACGTTCGACTTGTTTCCTCCCTGTCACACTTACGTACGAATTCACAAGTGCGACAGAGAGGCAACACGTCGAACGAGGTTCGCGGTAGGTCATCAGAGGGGTTGTAACTGTTGTAAGTGCGTTACCAGCTTTAAAGATGGGGGTACGCTCTTATTTTGAAGTTTTAAATATTGTAGTTTAAAACCATCCGACTATACTATCCTGGCGAATTCGTCTGTACGTTAGCCTCGTCATAGAGAAAAAAATACATAGAGTGCTCACCGAAATCGCGAAAAAAAATTTTGGTTCTTTCACACATTTTGCTGGTCTAGCATTGAAATTTTCTATGGGAGAGTAATTTTTCTTTTAGCGATTTTGGGGTTGGTGCCATAGTAAAAGTTGCTCAGTGTGACCTATTCATTAACGGGCTTGAGTAATTAGCTTGGGCTAATTAGTAATGGGCTTGGGCTTGGTTTTAGTAAGTTTATATACTAATTACATACTAATGCACTTGTAGTCACAGTTACTACAGCCAAAAGGTTTTTCACCCGAGTGTATCTTTTGATGACGTCGTACATCTGATTTGCTAATGCACTTGTAGTCACAGTTACTACAGCCAAAAGGTTTTTCACCCGAGTGTATCTTTTGATGACGTCGTACATCTGATTTGCTAATGCACTTGTAGTCACGGTTACTACAGCCAAAAGGTTTTTCACCCGAGTGTATCTTTTGATGACGTCGTAGATCTGATTTGCTAATGCACTTGTAGTCACAGTTACTACAGCCGAAAGGTGTAAAGGTTTTCCCCATTGTGTGTCCTCTCGTGTCTTCGTAAATTTGGTTTCCGTCTGCACTTGTACTCGCAATAACTACACGGGAAAGGTTTTTCACCCGAGTGTATCAATTGATTATTACTCTATGGCCTCGTATATCATATAAAATAAAGGTATGTTACAATTCAATATCAGTAGAACGAATCGAAGTACAAAATATTATACTTCTTTATTAATACCGATTGAAAACCGTAACATTTTATATTGGTACGTTTTTCACGCATCTCACAATTCCAGACGTTTAATAATCAGAAACGTTACTATCATAAATTTGAATGATATGACGAGACGTTTATAGTTGGTTAAAACATTGTAATCATAACGTTTAGTTATTTATTATGTAAATTCAGAGAAATAAAGTAAAAGCGAATATTCGAGACGAGACAGCAAATATTATTAAATATTATTAAAACGGTTCATTTACGTATTTATACCGGGCGTGGCCGGTAACAAGAGCAAATAATTAAAACATAGATTGTACTCCTCAAACGGTGACACTTTTGTTCAACAACTTTTAAAAATTATGAACTATTTAGACTTCCTATTTTTCATACAAAATAAATGCTATATCATTGTGATTGACGTTGCTTGTCATTGTCACGCGTTAAACATATCAAAATTCGCAATACATTGCGTCTTAGAATAAACTTTAAAGTGTATTAAAAATCAAACCACAAGCACAGAATAAGTAATAGTATTATCATACAGAACGGACACGCACCGCCCCGCCCCGACTCGGATTACCTCGCCCCGCGACTGAGTTCTGACGGACTCCTGACGTACGCTCAGTTCGGCTAGCGACGCCGCGACGCGATGACGCAACGTTCAAAATGCCGGTGTATTGTGCGATGTACGGGTAGTACGGATACCTACTTATTGTAGAAATGAATAATAATATAGTTTTCCAAAGAGACGAAATATGTATCAGTAATAAGGCTATACTTTTGCGTAAAAATAATAATATCATATGAATTAAAACCCGTTCGTTGAATTTGTGAATGTTAAACATTTAATATTTAAAGTACCTAAGGTAACTAGACCTTCTACACAGATATTTCTCGTAAATGTTTTATTTTTAGTTTAACACTCTTTTCACAAAAAAGAACTTGTTGGTCGCGGGACATTCGCGTTTGATTTTTAATTTAATTTTAAGAATTTAAGAAATAATTTACATAATTATTTCTCAAAATGTTATATAAAATAATCAATAGGCATCAACAATAAGGTACATTTAATAATGGCGTGTTGAAAGTCCAAGTACGTGCAGGACTATAAACTGAAATGACAAAGCCAATTCAACAATTGGAGCGAAATAAAACATAAACCTATATTTTGTTAAACATAAACCTATATTTTGTTTTTTTACGTATTTCGGTCGAATTATGCAACGCAGCGGGCCGCTCGTCGTGTCCTTCGGCCGGCCTTGGCAAACCTCGGCTTCGCCTTCCCCGCGCGCCGCACGAGTCAGCCCTAAGCCACTTACTCACACAATGACGCGTGTACAGACGTGCCGTGTACACATATAAACGCAAATGATTTTCGATGTATGGCGTGTCCGCCCTGTGCCACAAGTAAATTTTAAAAGGCGCTGAACAAATGTTGGTCAGTATAAGGAGTACAGCCTTACAGTTTAATTTTTTGCTCATATTACAGGCAACACCCGGTATACCTATATTATTGATATTGATATTTATTGAAATCAAATTTTACAGCATTACAGCTAACACCAATGCACTGTAAAATCAAGTAGTAAAATTAAGTACCTAAGTAATAATAAAGCGATTATTATTAATACTACTGAGATATTACATGTTTGATTCGCAAAAACGTAAAAAATCTTTAAAAAGTTTATTTATGTTTCACGGCACGCGTTCCTGGGCTATAACCGCGAAAATCGAAGTTCGCAAATTGCGGGTATTTTTCTCTGTCAGTCTTATTACGCCTTCATTGGAGTAAAAGAGAAAGATCCCCGCAATTTGCCAGCTCCAACTACCAACTCGGTGATACAAGCCAGGATTCGAACCCGCGACCTTCGGTTTGATTGAAACTCGCCTTTCCTCGCATCCAATAAGCCCTATTCTAATTACTAATTAGATTACATAATGCTAATGTTTAATTCATTAATTCATATCCTTTCAACACTAATTACGAGTAATTAGTAATGTAATGATATTATAAACTATACACAGACAAATAGTATCATAATGAATGTACCGTAGATGGCTTCTTTTGCGAAATGTCAGGTCGTTGAGTGTAGAGAATACGCGATGGGCACATTCACCGCTGAGCTACGGTCGTAGCCGATAACATGGATTTCCCGGTATGTAGCGGAAATACTCCCTAGAGGCAAGAGGCAAGACACTATGGGCCCGATTCGGATTTTGAAATAGACATCTATTAGACATCACCAAGATACGATAACGATATGTTTAAGATCTAACCTGTCAAATTTGACATTTGCGCGATTCTGGAGATACTCTTGAACGATTTCAACAGGATATGACTTAGAGATCCAATTCACATATAATAGATATCTTACTCTATCTAACGTAAAAGTGACATTGGTTGCCCGAATTGCGCTGCAAAAGAGAACTAGTTGATATCTAAACTATAAAGTATCTAGAATGGATCTAGTACGTGTCGCCTCTTGTGAATATCTTGAAGTTCGAATATGGCATTATGTCGGGATTAGTGCTGAATTGGTTAAGCGCGAATAACAGCTAAAGATGTAGTGTATACTTATTTTCCTTTGTTTTTCACGGCAACGTACGAAAGTGTCATGCTATTGCAGTCAGTCTCGGTACAAAAAGAGTCATGGGTGAGTGTTCCTGAGTCATGGGTGTTTTCTATGTATTTAAGTTTTTGTATATTATATATATCGTTGTCTGAGTACCCACAACACAAGCCTTCTTGAGCTTTGTCAATCTGTGTAAAAATGTCCTATAATATTTATTTATTTATTGAAAAAGTACTGACGTTCACTGAAGTAGCATGACAAATACGAACGTTTCCAAGAAAATACGATGGAAAACAATTATGCTACTACATCTGTATAGGTAAGGTTAGGTAAGGTAAGGTGATATGATTCCATTATTACCTATTCAAACAGGTATCGGTTTGATGTCAGGTTCATGTTCGAATTGGCCTGTAACTTCTGTAATTATAATTATTTTCCACTTTTCTCTATATCATATAAAATAATAGTTCCCCGCATGTTCGCGATAAACTCAAAAACTACTGAACGGATTTTCATGCGATTTCCACCTATCAGTAAAGTGTTTCTTGAGAGAGGTTTTAAAAAGTGTATAATTAAAGTTTACCCTGACAAGAACAAGCTTTACTTAGTTTGAGGTTATATCGATCTGCGTAAGAGTTAAGACTGTCCCCGAATAATTATTTATTTATTTATTCCACTGCTACTGGCAAAATTGGTTTCCAAGACTATAAAAGTCTAATTCAAATTTATTTATAAGTCTATTAAATTTTGCTGGCTATAGATGATGTCTTGGTGGCTCAGATGGCAGTATCGATCGATCTAGAGGCCGTAAGTTCAAGTCTCACCCAAGACAGTAATTTTTCCACTTTTCAATTTATTCTAAACTATAAAATTATTTTTGTTTTATAATATAGTGCTAATACGTATGTACTGCTTATGCATAGCTACATTGTATGTTAAATATGTATGTACACATATATAGTATGTGGACCCGGGTATGTCCTTAAACCACGTCCAAGACCACCGGTGGACGGGCAGCAGCGTCCCTCAAATTCGATGTACTCGACTGCGATCGCCAACCCGCCTGCCAAGCGTGGCGATTATGGCATACACTCCCCAAAAGGGGGAGGCCTATGTTCAGCAGTGGACGTCTTATGGCTGAGATGATGATGATGATGACATATATAGTTGTAAGCTCATTTAGCTCATATACCTTATATGGACAGCTGTTCATTGAAATATACTCGTACGTTTAATTTCTTTCAACGAGTGTGGCACCTTATAAAACTACTTCAACAGTTCTTCGAAACCTACTTTAGATTCATATCAATCGTTATAATAACTATCAAAGCATTAATAAAACGCAATTATAAAACAACACCGTATAAAATCAACTGTTTTCCTATCTCATTCTTATTTGGAATTTTCTGTAGAATAGAACGGGTAAGATATAGTTCGCGCTATTTAAAAATGGCTGACTGGCCGTAAATGTTCCATAGATAAAGTTTTTTTTTAATGAATTAATAAGTGTGATGGCAAAGGCAACTCAGTTAATGTCACAGTGACACTTGAATGACATATTTGGAATTAATTTATGTACTTATTAGTGCGGTGTCACATTTTTGTGTTAATTTTGCGTTTTTGCGGCATTTATTATTTCTTAGTATATTCTGTGTAACTGTAAGTGCAAAATAGACACTTAACGAGACTATCGAGCTAAATACCTACAGGTAGACTGTCACTCCATACATTTAGGGTTACCAGATGACAGGAATTTTCCTGACATGTCAGGAATTTTAGCCTTTTGTCAGGGATGGCGACGGAACACGAAAATGTCAGGAATTTTTTGAATAGATAGACTTTTTTTATAAAGTAGGTACCTTTATATTTACTTACTTAAATTAATCCAAAAAAATAACAAATGACATCCACTCAACTTATCAATAAATTCGTAATTATTATTAAAAAATCTTTATAATTAAATTAGCTTCTAGGCTCAACCGAGTAGCCAGAGCCTTTTGGAAATCAGGAAATTCTAAATTTGAATCTGGTAACCCTATATACATGAGAATAACAGCACCCTCTTGGCAATGATCATATATGGTCAAGCTTTATCTATAGGATTTTTTTTTTGTATCGGAAACTCTTTAAAATAAATACAGTATGAAATGACCATAGTTTGAAATCGCATGTAGGTACCCTCCACCCTTATTTTAGATCTATTGTAGGTAATATGGAAGGTAGAGGTAAGGAGAAAACTCTTTTAACCTTTTAACCTCCATAGTACCTACTATAGATCTAAAAATAAGGGCAGAGATATCAAGCTAATATGGTCATTTCATACTGTATTTATTTTAATACCTATTTTTATACCTGAGTTCCTGATTTGTACTTATTATGATATGTTCTATAAAGTAGGTATAAATAATTAATTACAAAAGAAAGGGACGAGTATAGTTTTTCTGATTCTTACTGACTGACAAGTTGTGTTTGCCAGAATATAGTATACTATGGCAAGCCATCTTTACATTCTTTACCAGTAGAAAAGGTGCAATATAAAATTTTCTACGAGAAGTCAACTGGCACCATTTTTTTATAATTTGCCGTTTTCTCTACTGACAACTACAAAGTATAAAAGCTAAACAAAACGCAACATATAGTTATAATTAGGTTCTTTACAAGGCACCGGGCGGTTATCGCCGATCGGGCTGTAAATCGTGCCGCCACAATAAACAACCTGCGCGCGCCATCTAGCGCTGCCGCGTGGAAACAGGAATCTGTGGTTGCGTTTTGTTTTTTACAGTACATTATGCTGCTACTTTATCGCACTAGTGCGATAATAAGCACGTTACGTAACTATTGTTTGTCAAAGGACTGTCTCATGTCAATCATAGATAGAGAGAATTATACTATCTTTGTCTTACACTAGTACTAGCACCCAAAAGAAAAGGATGAATATAGTTTTCCTGGTTCTTACTGACTGACAATTTGGTTTGACCAACTATACCAACTATATGTCGAAAATTTAAAGGGCCATATGTAAGTACTGTAAAACGTTGTAGGTACTACATGTACGAATAGGTAATTCCGTCGAGAAAAAAATGAGAATTTTTATGAAAAGGGTCCTCCAATTTTCGTCTTTACTTTCAGGAACAGAAAAGATAAATAATTGTAAATAAAGATCAAAATCAGGTTATTTTTAATATACTCGTACAGTCAGCAGCAGAAGTTGCTAAGCGGGCGAGGTGTTCAAATTACCTTGACACGTTCTTATTCTCTTAAGAATAAAGTCGCGTCAAGATCATTTTGAACACTTCGCCCGCTTAGCAAATTCTACTACTGACTGTACAGTCACTAGCAATAATATGTTATAGTTCGTAGTTTCGTAACTGAGCCCGAGCTAATCCTATTGTCTATTGTTAAGCAAAAACCGCTCGTGCCACGTGCCACAACCACCTGCATAAAAACCTGCGTAATTCGGTTACTGAGTGCCGGCGAGTCGAACACTACAGAACCAGTCTAAAATGTGTCATCGAGATGCGTAACAAAGGCGCGTTATCGGAGAGCGCACCTACACTGGTTTTTTGAGCGTTGGACTAGCCCGCGCTCAGGTGCCAAATAGAATGAGTATGACCCTTTTTTGCAGGTAAGTAGCACGTGCGGTTTTACTTAACAATAGACAATAGGATTAGCCATCGGGCTCTGTTTGAAAGCTACGCACTATACCCAACGAAGGCCGCAAAAATATTTGACAGGATCTTATTTGTAGAGCCATAAGAGCGTGTCGCATTGCGTGTTACATTTTTGCGGCTTTCAAAGAGTATTTATTTTTGACGACCGGTCTGGCCTAGTGGGTAGTGACCCTGCCTATGAAGCCGATGGTCCCGGGTTCGAATCCTGGTAAGGGCATTTATTTGTATTATGATATAGATATTTGTTCCTGAGTCATGGTTGTTTTCTATGTATTTAAGTATTTATATATTATATATATCGTTGTCTGAGTATTCACAACACAAGCCTTCTTGAGCTTACCGTGGGGCTTAGTCAATGTGTGTAAAAATGTCCTATAATATTTATTTATTTATTATTGCAGGTGACTGTACATAAGATTGTAAAATTGCGGCATGCGTTGCTACTACATCAAAATGAATGATGGTTTCCGTAACATATACGTATATTATGTATCAATCATGTTACAAGTCGTTACTAGGGATGCCACGAATATTCGGCAACTATTCGGTATTCGGCCTATTCGGCCACTTTGCCGAATATTCGGTATTCGGCCGAATGTTGCCTACTATTCGGCCGAATACCGAATACCTGTACACCTACCTAAAAAGAAAAATTACCCAAAAAATAACCAAAAACTAGGTATATAATGTATTCTTGGAAAGTTAGTTAAATACCATGGTACGTTTTTGAGCATTTGTTGATTGCAGAATATTTTATTTTTATCATGGGTCTGATTTGATTGACTCTAACTACATTAATTGATTCTGTTCAACATAAAAATATATGTTAGCAAACGTTGTGATTTCTTGGCGAACAGTTTTCATAATAATTGTGACTCAAAATGTTCGCATTTCATGCCGAATATTCGGGCGCCGAATATTCGGTATTCGGCCGAGAGGTGGGGCCGAATATTCGATATTCGGTATTCGGCCAAATTCACTATTCGGGGCATCTCTAGTCGTTACCCCGTCCTATCATGTTATTACAGTTTAATTTAAACGCAAAATTGAGCGTGGCGAATGCCATGGGCATTCTATACGTTGGCCATTTTATTTTAAGTTTAAGTTTGCCACTTTATGTTAAAATTAGGATTTTTTATGTTATTGTTACTCAGAAACACGAGCTCATTCGATCCTAATAGGAGAGAAAAAAAATATCCAAATATTTTCATACATTTTTTCATTTCTTCTTTTCCGTTACCGCCAAACAAAGTTTATGAACAATGGTAGGTAACGGAATGTAAATTAATACTTAACTATTTTTCTAAGGACAGAAAGAGCTCTTGATTCTGAGTTAAAATACTCGTAACATAAAAAAACGGTGCAGTGTATTGTCTGTCAAGCCATTTCAGTAAACAAAAAACAAAATATGAATATGAATTTATGAATTTCTCGCATAGAAAATATGAATTTCTCGCCATTTTCTACTGGCAAAGTCGTTTGACCGGCTATACAACTTAAAATAAAATTACACTAAGTTTTACAGTTTAATTTAAACACGAAATTGAGCGTAGCGAATGGCACAACAGGCATTTTATATATTTTCACAGACAATATGTTTTGTTTTACATATTTGTCACTGTCAGTATCGATTGTTAATAATTAAATTATCACAGGTGTGCAAATATTTGTTTAGTGTTAATAAATTAAATGTGTCAATGTGAGAAAACTGACACATTACTACTGTGTATAATAACTTGACGTAAATGCGTACCGTTCGAAAACAATATTCAATACGAAACCAATAATAGTTGTCTTATAACAATTAATAATTATAATACAATAATGAAATACAAAACTCGGTGTAACTCCCAACAATAAGGTAGCAACTGAGTAAACGGAATTACGAACGTAAGTTAAATATTAATTATTTCTGAGTGAATAATAACTCATATTCAGTAAATACGCCAATCTTTTGTTTTTGAACGTACGTCGCTTATTTCGTTTCAATGTCTGTCATCGCCTATACTCTGTATCTTTAGGTATTTAAATAAAACTAAACGAACAATTTGTACATTTTCGGGTAGTTATAACATTTATTGGTTAACCAACTAAATACAAAACCGCCTGGATTAGTCACTGACTGACTTTAACCTACATTATTTGATCATGTAATGTTTTCATCTATCCTGAACTGGCTTAAGGAGCCATTTGAGGGTAGATTTTGTTAAATAAACTATACTTATATAGTTTGTCATCTGATTTGGAGTTCCCTCGGCAAAAGGAAGTTTTGGCCTTAAGCTAAGGAAATTAGAAGGGGACAATAGATATAGCGCGCCGCGCGAAACTTGTTTTTATCTATATCGAGTTTTTATCTTTTATCCCAATTTCTTTGGAAATTTGTTTCTATTCAAAACTTTGATATATTCAAGTCTCACGGGGGTTTTATAGTTAAATATATGTAACTAACTAACTAATATGGCTCAGTGTAACTAACTAACTAATATGGCGTCCGAAACAAGAGCACGCCACTTTTCCCGATCCTGCGCCGCTGCCTGCCGGCTATACATATGCCTAAATATATGTAGGTACCTCTTTTTCATTTCCCCGCTTAGAGAATATAACCAATGGAGTGGTCATTAACAGGCGTTCCCCTCTGTCGAAAATAGGCGGCCAATGGTCAACCACATGTCCAACACATGTATGGACTGACGTTTATCTGACATGGCTATGTTGACGTTACATTTGATGTGCCCCTCCCCCGCAAAAAACGGCAGACTATTTTGTACGAATTTTATAGACATGGCGTCTCCGTTGGTTATATCCTCTAAGTTTCCCCGTATTTTTATGGCGTTTGCCCTTGTTACATGTTAGCATGTTACAAATTCACAAACGTATACATATAAATACATTCATTTTCATTTTAGAATCATAAATGTATCAAAAATATAAAGCCTGATTAGTAATACATATATGATCAGGCGCCATGTTGCGGAATTTCACTGGAACTATTTTTTTCATACTATACTGAACTGTCACTCTAATACATGAGAATAACAGTGCCCTCTTGAAAATGGTCATATACCGGGTATGTATACTCCTCAAACGGTGACACTTTTGTTCAACAACTTTTAAAAATTATGAAGTACCTATTTATATTCATTCCCTATTTTTCATACAAAATAAATATTAACTTCAATGGACGCCATCGCCGCGCCATATCATTGTGATTGACGTTGCTTGTCACTCCTTAAAAATAACAAAATTCGCAATACATTGCGTCTTAGAATAAACTTTAAAGTGTATTAAAAATCAAACCACAAGTTATTTTTAAAAGTCGCTGAACAAATGTTGGTCAGTATGAGGAGTACAGCCAGGCGTGGCTCACTCCGCGATTTCGTCGGTTTGCTACAGGTAGCTAAAAGTACATCCGTTCCACCCCAATTTTGGGGAAAGCCATAAGCCGCGCGTGGCGCTGTCGCCACCTAGCGGCCATATCTGTGCTGATCGTGACAGACGCGTTTTGTTAGAGAGTGAGTCTTCTGTACCTAGTACTATTATTTATTCTGTGGTACAGCCTATAGTTCAATTTTTTGCTCATATTACAGGCCACACCCGGTATTATTGGTCAGGCTTTACTCATTTTGGTTTATGTTATTAATTTTTCAATCAGAACTTTTTTATTTTCATATTTCTCAGTAGCCCTATAGCGATGCTAAATGCCATGCGATATCACATGTCTGACCGTGAATCAAAGCTCAATAGGGTAGGCAATCTAGGCGAGATTCTGTCTAGATTTTATTAGGAAACCTGACTCCGGCTTGAATTCAATAATTTATGACCGTTTAGGCTGTAGTTAAGCACAGATAAAATATAGAATTAATGGTCAAAGCTCAGACGACCTCTATTTGACAAGCACAGCAAAGCAATAAGTTCAGAGGACGTGTTGCCTCTCTGTCGCACTTGTAAATTCGTACGTAAGTGTGACAGGGAGGCAACACGTCGATCGTGGTTTGCGGTAGGCGCTCAGGGGGCCGATTTTTTAATTTCTACCACTCGATTTCGTGTATTTCGTTCAATAATATCTCCACTACTAAGCATTTAAATTCTACAAATAGAATTGAAATCGAGTGATAAAATACCACTAGATTCCAAATATCTATCGCTCGTATTTCAAAAATCAGCATTTCGCCGTTTTCTACCGATTTTCCAGCGACGAAATTGAGCGATCGAAATTCAAATAATCGGCCCCAATCATTGTATATGTATATGTATTTACGTACTTGTTTGTGACCCTACCAAAATGCCGTTAATCGGTTCTATAATATTTACTTTATCTAATATTTTGATTCCTGTTATTATAAATAGTATCACCACTATATAAATTATAAGCAGAAACATAATTAAAATATATTTTAAATATTTCATTCAGAAACGTAAGTACAACGCCATCTAGCAGATCATTCAAGCATATATGTATTTATACTAGCAATACTAGTTTCTGTCCGCAACTTCGTCTGCGTTGAATTATGATGATGATTGATAAAAACTCTCCTCATATGTCCCGGATTTAAACTATCTGCAAACCAAATTTCATCTAAACCGGTACAGCCGTTTAAGCGTGAAGAGGTAACAGACAGATATTAATTATTAGTTAAGATGGTTAGAAAAACTTTTACTACTATTTCTTTCTATATCCAAATTTTAATCCAGTATACAATATTAAAAAAAAAAATTCGGTGTTTTGATATTTTGCAGAAAAAGCTTATTCAAAAGTAAGTTTCAAAAAACTTCAATAGAGGTCAAAATGCAAAATACGTACATGTAAAGTAATGCATTTTAATTTATCATGAATCATAATACGACCCGTAGACAACAGCTCATTAAATATGGTTATTTTAATTATATTTTCTTGACTTTTGGCACTTTGTGACATTGTTGACAAGAAGATATACCTACTTAATAAATAAAAACCTTTAATTAATATTCAAAGAAAATAATTTAGAAAGAAGAGAAATATTTTTTGTAACTTATTTTTTTATTTTAATATAATATGGATATTTTAACTTGTCCGAAATAAAAGCTTTTTATTTTTTAATTTCATTTAATATAAAAAAATATTATAGTCAAAATTTAATAAAAAAATTAAATATTTGAACGATAAAAGCAACATTGCAATGACATTGAGTATGGATTATTTATTTCTCTATTTAAATAGTTAATCAATTTAATAAACTGTATAAGTTTAAAAATATATTAAATAATGTATCATTTTTGGAGGATAATGGAAATTAAATAAAAAGCCATCAAAATGATCTCTTCAAACGTTACGTCATCGATAATCTCATGGGATTTGCGATACACTGCGACATTTGATCGATCTCAATGTCGGCGGCCGATCGTAAGATCAGGCATATCGTGAAATTCCTAGGCATATCGTGAAACGTGAAAATCTTTGACTCATTCTCTGAGTCGACGGAGCCCCGCTACGCGGGGCTCCTATTTCTGGGCAGTTTGCCCTTCGGGCATATGGAGCAACCTAACGAACCCATCCTACCTATATATTGGTTTAATGTGACTATCGTCAAAACATTACACAGGAACATTACGATCTGCCTCATCTTACGATCGGCCGCCGACATCAATACTAGTTTTCTAATTAATATGCTAGCGCCATCTATTGGCCTACTTGGGAGTCTACCCGCTTCCTCCCTGTAGTCCTAAGGCTTTAATCTCTGATAATATGGAATTATTTATTTATTTAAACTTTATTGCACAGTAAAAATTGTACAAAAGGCGAACTTAATGCCAGAAGGCATTCTCTACCAGTTAATCCTTGGTTACCAGTTAATTATGGTGTTTTTCACTTCATTTTACGTTCCATATTTGAATTTTGGACTTAAATTCCATATTAGTTATCAGTTATCTAGACATACATTGTTTCAAAATGGTTAACACAGGTCACTAGTCTGAATCCGGTTCGAAGGACCAGTTAATTTGTAATATTTTTTCAGCGACACCTATGAGAACTTTTAAAACATGATAAAACATAAATTAACCATTCGTGGCTCACTTCGCGATTTCGTCGCTTTGCTACAGGTAGCTAAAAGTACATCCGTTCCACCCCAATTTTGGGGAAAGCCATAAGCCGCGCGTGGCGCTGTCGCCACCTATCGGCCATATCTGTGCTGATCGTAACAGACGCGTTTTGTTAGAGAGTGAGTCTTCTGTGACTAGTACCATTATTTATTCTGTGTCTGAATCCGGTTCGAAGGACCAGTTAATTTGTAATATTTTTTCAGCGACAACTACGAGAACTTTTAAAACATAATAAAACATAATTTAGTGAATAGAATCAGGCGTTACTTTGCGGAAATCCATATGAATTAAAACCAAAATATTACTTTGCTAATCCGCGTAAAAGATAACGTGCTAGTTAGTCAATCAGTGCTAACCCGTTATATGCAAATACACAAATACGCAAAAAAAATACGCAACTAAGTATAACGGGTTAGCACTGATTGACTAGCACGTTATCTTTTACGCGGATTAGCAAAGTAATATTTTTGTTTTAATTTTTAAACATAATTTAACAAAAATCAAGCCCATAAAGTTTGATGAATAAGGGGGTTATTAGGTATCTAACTTTACTATTTCAAATAGTTCATTATTGTGCTTTCATCGTCGACCCCATGTTTCTTTGCTTAGTCACCAATTACTTAAAGAAACGGCTCTAACGAGCTTAAACAAGCTTTAACAACCATTTGACGTAGTTGTTAGTGATCTTGCTTGTGGAAGGGTCCTTGGTTCGAATCCTATTAAGGACTTTTTTTATGATATGTATGTTTAGGTACATAAATAACTATGCGAACTTACCTACTCGTTTTCCTTGAGATGCAAAAACATAATAATACCTATACCAAGTTATTGTATAGCATTAAGTTAAATTTATATTCTCATTTTAAGTGAATACTGTCATATTCTTATGAGAATAAATGTCTTAAACCATATGTTTAATGATTCAATACGTATATAATATTTTTTTATTCGCAGAAATAGCGTTAGTTACATTTCTTAGCATTAAGATTTAATTGACAGTGTCACCTTTGTTTTATAATAGGTATGCTTAGCAATGTACAAATTGCAGAACATTCCCAAAAAGCGGAAACGTTCTCGAGAATGTTCTCAGAACATTCCTGCAACATGGAAATTATTGTTTAAACAAGAGAATATCCTTGAAATAAAGTTTAAATAGGCATAACTTAAAACTAAATGTTATTATGCATATATTATTGTCTATTACAGTTAGCTATTTTGTTGATGTGATAAATTTACCAATAAGTTGCTTAAATTCTCACTGTATATCAGAGAACATTTCGACTTTCGCCAATATTTTCCAAATATTTTTTTTTGTTTAATTAGAATCTAGAGGCCTCTATCTCCCGCCGTGCCAAATCTCAGCGCGCTCGGACCAACTTGAAAAAAATTAAAAAAAAAGTCGGCCGTTTTGATTTTTTTTTAATGCAGATTGTTTTGTCTCGGGGCCCTCTATGACATTTGGTCGAGCACCCCCCACCTATCACGCACCGTTTAAAAGTTGCCATACAAAATAAAAGTGGCCTGTTTTCCCACAATTGTAGCATTTTTCCAAAAAAAAATTTTTCATTGGTGTCTAGGGGACCCCGAGATTCCGTGACCAAAATTTCAGCGCGCTAGGACAAAATTAAAAAAGTTTAAAAAAAATGTCGGCCATATTGAAAAAAAATGGCGGCGTCAAAAACTGCCAGGGTCCCTCTATGACATTTGGTCGAGCACCCCCCAGGTAAGTCTGACCGTTTGGCCGGGCCGTCATACATTTTTCTGACCGGAAGCGGACGACCAAAAGTCGGAATTTTCTGGGGGTAAGGACTACACCTAAACTATCGTGAATATTCATGGTATAAACAACGATAAATAAATAAATTCTCGTTCTCGAGAACATTCTCAGAAGTTACCGAGAATTTCTCATGTGGAAAGTTTCGCAACTTTGGAAAGTTCTCGTGCGTGCATTGCTAGGTATGCTTCCGTTTATTTAGCTAAGTATTTGGTTATACATAAGTATATCTATATATTATTTTACGTATATCTAGTCTAAAACCATTCCAGCCTAATTATACTTACTATGGGCCTTAAATAAGTTATAATATGTAAACAAAATTCAATTATCTGTACCATGCCAAATAAACAAAAATAAAAATAATTGCATGCCCGTACGCGAACATCATAAATTATTAATAAAACATACATACAATATGATTCAAATACTTAAATGAAAATGAGATTATATTAACCTATCTTTGGTTTTTTTTTTTTCATTTAGGTAGATATATTGTCACTGTTTTATATTTTGGAAAAATGTTTACTTTAAGAAATCCAATTCCTATTATAATAAATAAAAAAAAACATAAAATGGTAATCGAAATGTATAACCAAGTTTATTCATAAGTAATTTTATGATAATTGATTTGTCTATTTATTACTTTTACAGCGGACGAGGTATCGGATTAGATATGATTTAAATAATTATTAATTACCTACGCTTTTAATATCAAAAATACACACAGATATCTAAATATAAACAAATCTTAAACTAAATATGAATTAAAAAATTAGGAGTATCGATTTAATAATTGTTTATTTATTAAAATGTTATATAATCATTATTACATCTCATCATGTAAACGGTTATTTATTTTTGTTTCAAAAAGTTAAATTAAACGATGTTTTCAGAAACGTATTTAAAATGTACCTAATTAAATGACACACACCAAAACAACTTATAAAAATCTGACAAGCAAAATTGGTTAACAAGAAGGGTTAGGTTAATACAGATAGGTAATCATAAATAATAATAATACAATTTTAAAGGGTAATAAAGGAAATAATAAAAGTTTCATAGGAATCACCACTCTTAAATCCTTAGGTATATTTTTTACAAGGAGCCTACTGATTTAGCTTTCCCCTTTTATATTACTAATGTGCGCAAATTTTAAGTACGCACCTACCCTGAAAAAACTTCTGAAACTTACCATACGAAATCCTTCCTATAGCTTCCAAAATGATCCGCCAAAAAACACACTCACTCACAGCACTACAAACATTAAAAACCTAATCTGTCAGAAAGCGCGCCAATTGGCGCTGGAAATTGACAGGTTTTCTTTTTTAATTATTATTTTTTTAAACTCGAACGTACGCGGGTCGCGAATGCGGGTACCGACTGGCAAATACGATCCGACCCCCCACCAGTGAAGGCGTGGCTCGAACAAGCCTGGGCGAGGCGTGGTCTGCCCCAATAGCTTTTTTCTCCATAGCCCCATACTTACAGACGTCGAAATTTCACCCGCTTTATTTTTTTACTTTATCATAATGTAATGTATATTTGTTTGTTGTATTTAAATAACAGTGAAGTTGTCATTTCGTCAGTGTCCGTATGATTTCGTATCTCAATTTTATACTTTAATATTCGATCGCGGGTTAATGTTGTTTGTTATTAATTTTATTCTATTTTGTGTGCGTTTTAATATTAATAAGGGATTGTGTCTGTAGATGTTGTTTACATGTCTGTATTTGAAGATGTAGTTTAAGTAGGTGTCTACTATTTTTAATAAGGTTAGGTTAAGTTGTTAAGACGTTATTATATTTAAATTCAAACAGCTTTTTGGAATTACTTATAGGGATTTGACTGTATTGAAAATAAATAATTTTTCACAATACATGATATAAATCACCAAAATATTCATAGAAAAACGTAGACAACAGTTGTATTTAGACCCAATTTCTATGTTTAAATCGGTGTAAATAAATAAAGAGTCAGGTAATTTGATTATGACGTCACATGCTAGTGTTTCATATAAATTTCATACTTTCCATAGTAGCAAAATCGTTTTGACAGTTCGAAAAATAAACTGATTTGACTAGTATTCATATACCCTATTATAATAACAAATACCTATTGCAGTACCTAAAATTAAATACCACTTTAAAATTAAGTAATTACCTATTGTTTGGATATAGTTATTTATGTAATTTATTTTAACTACTTAAGCAATAAATTTACTATAAAAACTGCCATGTAAATGACGTTATTATCACATTAATTGGTGTGATTATAGTGTGATTTTATGTTCTTAAAAATTAATCGAATGCCGTAGGTGTTAGATATCTCTATTTATTATATCTTTTTATTAATATTATTTATATTTGTCATTAATATGAATCTTGCTATGTCAAAATTAACAGTATATTTTATAAGGTTAGGTTTAAATGTTTATATATTTATAGTACCTAATTATTTTTATAAGTATGAGACATTTAATTGCAGTATTTTTGATAATTCACTGATACTTAACTAGTAAGCGAGCGTAATTAAATATTTTTGATACTATGTAGTACTTCTTTTTTGGTTTTGGCGTACCTATGAGTATTGAATCTTATACATAGCTTTATTTGACGTTCATTAGCGTATTGTAGTATGCCTACTTCAATAATAAACTGTAATCCGTTTTTTTTAGCATTAGAAATAAGGTAAACAAATCTTGATGTGTCTTTTAAGTAATTGAAAAACACATTTTAAAAATTATATACGGCAGATATGTAACAATTATGAACCTAATACGATCATTTACATTCTTCTGCTTTCATAAGTATATAATGGTTTTTGATTTTTAAAAAGCGTTTTTCAATTAAAAGACATGTCAAGATCGCTTACCTTCTTGCAAGTTTTTTCTAATGCTGAAAAAAACGAACTATATAGCTGGTCAAGCAGATCGTGTCAATAGAAAAAGGCGGTAAATTGGAAAAATGTAGGCGAGAAGGGATATCGTCCCATAGAAAATTTGAATTTTTTACTGACAAGATTTGCTTGACCAGCTAAATCTTTATCTTATCTTTATAAACTTTTAGGATTTAGCGTAAAATTAACGCATAGTCGAAAAAAAACATTTATTTTTAATAAACCAAATATTTATTTACATACAAAATATACATATACAGTGAACAGTGGTATACTACTAAACGAAATTAATAACTAGTTTAAACCTAAAATCAATTAAGATACTGACAACACCTTTATTTTTTTTAAAGCTACTTGGTATTGGTAACAGAATCTCTTCCCCCTTCGACTAGACGTTACTCACCCCGGCGGGGGAGGGGGGGTGATGAAATAAAAGAAACACTCCAAAAGAGGGCACTTTTTAATTAGTGCCCGTTTTTTAAGTGTTCTTTAAGACTGCGCGCGTTTAGACAGACAAGTTACTGGTGCCAGTACTCTCCTTAAGCCACCCCACACTAATAGCGTCTTTCGAGCGTCGGCGTCTGTCGGCGTCTGGTCAGTGCTATGGGAAATGACGTCGCTGCGCAGTTGCGACGACGTTGCGTCGAGCGCGGCCATACAGTTGTAGACGCCGACGCTCGAAAGACGCTAGATGTGGGGGGCCCTTAGGGCATACTGAAAATTCCTGGACTGGCCACTTAGAAAAAATAAGTCGTCTCATACGTCGTCGTCGTATATCAGAATCCAGAAACTTTAAGTAGTTATGATGGCCCACGTACCTAATGACAGAATTTTCTTAATATTTTATTATACTAATGCAAATATTACCCACTTACAACATAAAATCTAAATCAACAAGATTCTGTGTTTCAAAATGCATAAGTATGGAAAGTACCTTATCTAATTTATAACTTTACACATGTATTTGTCTATTTCATATGCTAAAACTCTATAATTTAAGTACAATATTATAGTTAATATCGTAAACGTAAAGTACAGAAGTTATTGCTAAGTGTTAACTGCTAATAGGTCAATTAATGAGAATGTTTATGCTTATGTTAACGTTGCAGAAGCATCTTGTTTCTGAAATTGCCTTGTTTATGTTTAGTACAGTCAGCATCACGTCAAAAGTATCCTGGAATACTTTTCCAAATAGAGGTAAAGAGAGGTAGAGGTTCAAAATATTAGACAATGAATGATGCTTATAGTAGTCAAAATCTATAATTCTAATATTTCCAATCCATTGCAAGATGTTATGATACCATATTATACGCGAGCGCGGACTTCAGACCGAAGGGTGTGGTATCAGGCGGTTACATGGAAATCTGCCGAATCCTGCATCGCAATAGAAAACTGTGTTACAACATGAGTTTCAGCTTATAATATTTTACATTGTATGCATGTTCGTTTGTAAGGTATGTATGGGCCGTGGCGGATTTGCCCTAAGGCCCCGTAGGCCCGGACCTAGGGCGGCAAATTGTGACAAAAAATTCGCTGATAACAAGAAATAACTCAAAATGTAGTCAATATGATGGGTGCTGCGAAAAGGGCCGCTACAGGTCCTGGGGCCTAGGGCGGCAAAGACTGCAAATCTTCCACCGTCTATGGGCCTTAGTTGCCTGAAAATAAATGATAATTATTTGGTTTATAATTTTATATATAATTGTATAAGTGTTAGACATTTACCTAACGTTTAAATATGATGGCAATTCCACACTTCTTTGCCAAGCCCTTGCATCGTGCATCGTTCGCTTGTATGTACTCTCAGAATGTATTTATTTAAACTTTACTGCACAAAAGAAAACTTATCGTTCAAAAGGCGGACTTAATGCCAAAAGCATTCTCTACCAGCTAACCTTAAGGCTAAGAAGAGAGATTGTGGGCGGTGCTATACTAATCATTAACGCAAAGCTAGATGAAGGGGTTTAGTTACTAAGTCCTACTCAACAACCCCGTATAAACGAGGCTCGGCGTAGCTCAACAGAAAAGGGGAAAAAATACGGCTGAAACTTGCGAGATATTCTTAATTAAAGTTTTTTACAAGTCACTTTACACTCTTAGCTCCTCTTTTAGGGACCTCCTTGTTTATGAGACACTCGCCCGCTTTCACTTCACTTTTTACGTTTTAAAAAAGTTGGGAGTACTGACCAAATAATGTTGGATAAACTGATTGATGAAAACTACATAATAATAATAATTCAGCCTATATTTAAAATATTGAAACACAACAACAACATTTGAAACATTGTGAACCGCATGTTAGTAAAGGATTAGGATTAGGTAAGTGGTATAAATATACATATGTTCTCTGTGAGATACGTTTATGGAAGCATCTGTATTTAAGGCCATTTATGTTACTTTAAGTTTTATGTTCATCCCATGTATGTTTTTCTGTGTTATCTCCTCAATAAATAAATAAATAAAATAATAAATATATACATGCCACTGCTGGGCATAGGCCTCCTCTCATACCTACCTGCGCAAGAGGGCTTGGGCTATAGTCCCCACGCTAGCCCAATGCGGGTTGGGGACTTTACACCTTTGAATTTCTTCGCGGATGTATATAGATTTCCTCACGATGTTTTCTTTTACTGAAAAGCTTGTTGTAAATATCAAACAAACACAAACATGTTGTATATTTCGTGCATAAGTTCCGAAAAATTCATTGGTAGGTACCTATTACGAGCCAGGATTTGAACCCGCGACCTCGGACAAAACTATATAATCTTACAAATATTTATTATAATCAAAATAATTCAATAATTTAAATTCATATCCGTAAGTATTAAAAGAAGGTAAAATGTTTTGTCAAATTAGAATTTAGTAATAGGTATTAATATTATAAATGCTAAAGTAGCTCTGTATGTCTGTCTGTCTGTTACCTCTTCACGCTTAAACCGCTGAACCAATTAAAATCAAATTTGCTATGAATCGTTCCAGAGTTATCTTAGTCTAACTCTTGTCACTTACCGATTCTAATTTAAAATCTGTCCCAAATATTCATACTTCCGCTGTGACCATAAGTTTCTCTGTGAACTACATAAAATTGACCCAATATGATATGATGTATCTAAAATAATAGAAAAAGAAGTAAAAAACATCGTTCGAAAAATTTATCAGTAAAATAAAAAACACACTAAAAAATTTAATAATACCTACATAATCAGAACATACTTATACATAGGTATATAATATATTTTATATACTTACACTACAGCAATCAATATTTATTCAAAATGTAAAATAAAAAACGTAGCAATAAGTGTTGTAGGCCGCCCGTACCTACTGAAAACGAGGACCATTAACATAAAAAAAAATCTCTAATTTAAAATGGGTACCTACACCGAATATATTGAATCTTTGTACAAAACTACTTATAATAAAATTAAAAACATTTAAAATTGAACATTAATTTATAATGCACATATAATATATGTGCGCATAGCATATTATATATATTATACATATTATGTATAATATGCTATGCGCTGTAATAGGTTGAGGTAGGTTAACACCTAATACAGGTAGGTATATCTCAAACTAGTTTTTTAAACACCTCCTTCGGTGTTTACATTAAATAACGCCATTTTGGATAGTTGGGTGACGCCTATATACCTACATATGATTATATATTAGGTACCTATACTTAGCCATAATTATGCAGTAGGTAGGTAACTAATATAAAATGCCCGTGGATTTTTCTGCTCTTATGTGACTCTTAACGCTAAATAAAAATAATATTTGTTTAATGTAATAGGGACTATGAAAAATATTAATTAAATAAATAAATCTAAAAATACCCTTTGATTTATATTTTTCGTAGTATTACATTTTTTTATATAGCGTTAGAGTTGCATAAAAGCAAACAAATCCACGAGCATTTTATTGCAGAGAAAGATTATTTACCAAAAGAAATATACATTAAAAATCGTTTGTTTTTGGTAATTATGGTAATTCGAGAAATATTTTTTCTTCAGACCGCTTATTTTATCATATTAATATGTACTATCGGGTGCAGCGACGGTTGAGCATTTCTCAACGAAAATCGCTTGCACCCAAAACTTTAAAACGTCACGCCTTCTTATATTACAAGTATTACAACCAATCACAGTCGTGCCTTAAGTATATTGCATCGATATTGTTTTTGGGTTCTTACCTGACCAACCCAAACATGTGTTGACCATCGTTATCAGTTGCATTTTAAAGGGCATTCTATGTTAGAAAGATTACACATCTGGTGCCCGTAAAACAATTGTGCGACCAAGAATACGTGGAAACTTTTTTTAATAGCCATAATGTTTGTCCAGAATTGTTAAATTTTGCGCACTTTGCGTGCAGAGACCGTGCGGCGTCTTAACTTAATATCTGCCCGCTTGAACGAATCTTAAATTGTTTAACGACCCTTACTTTTTTGGGCACGTATTTAACCGGTCAACTAATTAATCAGAATTCAGTAGCTTAAAAAATAGAAATAGGTACTAAAATGAATACCTACTTTGGCAACAAAAGCGTTAAAATATTTCAATATGAGCAAGCTACCAATTATTTATTTGGCAACTGAATTATTATGACTCGCGCACGAAGGATTCCTTACCATTGCGCAAAAAACGGCAAACAAGTCACGTTTGTTGTATGGGTTATTATAAAAGTAGTTAAGTATATTCTAACCTATATTATAATATAAATTAAACACATCAATAGTATTATTTATTGATCTTTGTTGAACTCGTTAAGCACTCAACTTTTTTGAGACTTAGATAAAAAATGTGTCTAGAAAAAAGGAAAGTCGTTAAGAGATTTAATTTTACAACCGAAACTGCGAGGTAAGGAATTTGAGTTGGGTCATTAGAATGCATTCAATTTTAAGTGTTACTAGCCAGATGTTTCTTGGTGGTTTACTTATAAAAAAAGGTAAAAAAAGCTACTCCTTTCGATTTCATATCCGTTGCAAATTGTACCGTATTGTTAGGCACGTTACATTTATATTAAAATTTTAGAGTTACTGGTCAAAAATCTTGGACTGTTCCCATTGGTGGATAATGTAAATAAGTGACCGCGTCTGGGGTGCATTTGAAATCGAACTGTAGGATGCTCAACCGTCGCTGCACCCGATAGTACATATCTACATTTCAAATCAGGCATGTTTTGCTTTCTATGGATTTAATATTTTTCATTAATACACTTCTACTTCTGCATGGTACCTATACCAGTTACCTAAGCAATGGAAACTAGGTACATGTGTAAAACCTCATAACCTAACATCATCATCATCATCATCATCATATCAGCCCTTTATCGCCCACTGCTGAGCATAGGCCTCTCTTCTAGTACGCCACTTGTCCCGGTCCTGAGCTAATCTCATCCAGCAGTGACCCGCAATTTTCCGACATAATTATAATCTTAAATGTGTTTAGATACTACCATAATACTAGGATCTATGTTTGTTTAATACTTTTTGACAGACTTGACAGACCACTTGGCTCTTCAACTAGAACTTATCATAAATCCTTTTTTTAATTGTATAATTAACGATCAAAGTAATCACAATTAGTAGTAACAAACCTGCATTAAAAACCTCAATTATTTGTTGTGTTTTAGTTGCACAACATACAACTGTTATTTATATTCCGTGTTGTTTATAAACCCGCTGAAAGCCATTTTGTAACCCACCGAAAACCTAAGTACAGTCACCTGCAATAATACCTATGTTACTCTTCGAAGGCCGCAAAAATATCTGATTCTACTTGTAGAGCCAGTGACGGATTTGCAGTCTTTGCCGCCCTAGGCCTGGGGCCCTGTAGCCACCCCTTTCTCAGCACCCAACATATTGACTACATTTTGAGTTATTTCTTCTTATCATCAGCGAATTTTTTGTCACAATTTGCCGCCCCCAAAAAACTTGCCGCCCTAGGTCTGGGCCTACTGGGCCTTATGGCAAATCCGCCACTGTGTAGAGCAGCGGTCGGCAACCTTTTAGCAACCAAGGGCCACATTGCAATTAACGAAGTGGACGCGGGCCGCACTTTGTTAGTATTTATGACTTTATCAGACATTGTCGTTTGTCAATATTACATACAAAATAGCCAGGGAGGCTCGCGGGCCACGAGTGAGAGGTTCGCGGGCCGCACGCGGCCCGCGGGCTGCTGGTTGCCAACCGTTGGTGTAGAGCCATAAGAGCGTGTCACATATTTTTGCGGCCTTCGAAGCAGTGGCGTGAACTAATCTACTCGTAGCCGTGGGCGACGCCGCATCTGCGAGGCCCTTTTCTTTCACTGTTCCCGAAGGGGCCTCGCGCGAGGCCCCCTTTGGGGCGCATTGCCGTGGGCGAGGACCCACTTCGCCCACGACTAGCTACGCCACTGCCTTCGAAGAGTACCTACACAGAATAAATAATAGTACAAGTACTAGGTACAGAAGATTCACTCTCTAACAGAACGCGTCAGTTACGATTAGGACAGATAATATGACCGCTAGGTGGTACCAGCGCCACGCGCGGCTTATGGCTAGCCACCAAAATTGGTGTAGGACGGGTGTAGGTACTTGTACCTGTTGCAAAGCGTCGAAATCGCGTAGTGACCCACGCCTGGTACCTAACATTTATTATTGCAGGTGACTGTACTCGCATAATAACGTATCAACTATCACTAATGAGCCGATACAGTTTATTATAACCATCAATCACAAGATCACGCGATACTAACACGCTTCTAAAACAATTACTACGCTAACTCTATTAAAACTAGATAAAAACTATTGAAAAACACATAATGCCAACCTAGCGACTGTAATGAAGACCGTACGTCAAAGTTAATGATACGTATCGATCCTATTTGCAACAGAACATCGTTTTGCTGAACGCTCTGATATGGATCTAGAATACAAATACAATTTTCGCGATAAAATCTCTACGTTTCGTGTTGATGATGCCATCTAGTGGGTAATAGATACAACCACATACAACGATATTTTAAATTTTATCTTAACGCCATCTAGAGGCGAGTAGCAGTACTACAACGATACCCAGCTTGGCTTCGAGTGTTTGAAATTATAGTTGACGTATAGTGAACGTAGTTTCAGGTATAATGTAGAGATAGCGCTTTAATTAAACGGTTCAACATTGTACAATGTTGCCGCTAGATGTCGCTATTCATGTATTTTGTACTTTCATAATATAATTAATAATTATGTTGATAATGTCAAACCTGGATAAGGATAAGGGTGGTATTCGACCTAATTTCTTTGTCCAAGCGTCTCACATTTTGCTTTAATGAGAGAGATCGAGAAGCAATGCATTGGGCAGGTCGAATAAGTACCACCCTAAAGTAGAACTGTATTTTAAACGAGAAACTCTATTAGCGAGAGTAATAATTTGGTAATCAAAAAATCAAAATCAAAATCAAAATATACTTTATTCATGTAGGCCTAGCAACAAGCTCTTATGAATCGTAATTAATCTTAATCTAATTATCAGAGCAATTTATTGATGTTAATATTATTCCATAATAAAATTGGATTATTATACATGTCAAATTTAACACTAAGAATTTCACAAAAGGATCGTCAAACATTAAAAAAAAAATTGTATAAAAAAATACTAGTCTAGAATTTCTAGAATAAAATTTAAATGTCAAAAAAAGCATAAGTAACAAACAAGTAGATAGTATTACATCGGAATATCAATTTCCTCATCAATAATCAAATATACCTAATAAATAAATAATCATTTCGAATAACAATTAATCCCACGTTGTATTATCATTCATGTAGTCCTGTGTGGTATAATAAGCTTTGGAAATAAGTTTATGCTTTACATAATTCTTAAATTTATTAATAGATAATTCAGTAATATGGTTTGGAAGTTTATTATAAAATCTTACACAATTACCCATGAATGATTTTTTAATTTTGGAGCCGAGTGAAGGGCACTGCTAATTATAAGGTTAAGGCTAATTATAAGGTTCCGTCATGTTTGCCCTCTAATCCTTCTATTACTTACCTCTTATTTGCGAAAGATACAAAAATCTTTAAGAGAAAGTCATTTGTCCCGTTCGAACCTCTGTATCAGAGAGTGTCTCTCCCTTGGCCTCTACATATAAGGGAGAATCCTTAGAGTAATTATTTACTCCAAGAACAAATTAAATTACTTTCTATGAAAATATTTTAATTTGTGTTATTTTAAGTAAACAACTACTATTATATTGTATAATATATTATGTAATATGTTTGCAATAAATGATTAATTGACTTTTGACATTAACTTATCATTTTTAGGGTTCCGTACCCAAAGGGTAAAACGGGACCCTATTACTAAGACTTCGCTGTCCGTCCGTCCGTCCGTCCGTCTGTCACCAGGCTGTATCTCACGAACCGTGATAGCTAGACAGTTGAAATTTTCACAGATGATGTATTTATGTTGCCGCTATAACAACAAATACTAAAAACAGAATAAAATAAAGATTTAAATGGGGCTCCCATACAACAAACGTGATTTTTGACCAAAGTTAAGCAACGTCGGGAGTGGTCAGTACTTGGATGGGTGACCGTTTTTTTTTTTGCTTTTTTTTTGTGTTTTTTTGGCATATGGTACGGAACCCTTCGTGCGCGAGTCCGACTCGCACTTGCCCGGTTTTTCACAAACAATCTCAGTTGTTATATAATAGCTACGCATGGTACGATTCACCGACCAAACATTGAATGATGCCCGCCTACTTAGAGGATATAACAACGGAGTAGCCAGGGCTATAACCGCGAAAATCGAAGTTCGCAAATTGCGGGGATTTTTCTCTGTCACTCTAATTACGCCTTCGTTGGAGTAAAAGAGAAAGATCCCCGCAATTTGCGAATTTCGGTTTTCGCGGTAGCCGCTCAGACGTTCCCCTCTGTCGAAAATAGGCCAATGGTCAGTGGCATCATATTGACTACATTTTGAGTTATTTCTTGTTATCTTCAGCGATTTTTTGTCACATTTTGCCGCCCTAGACCCGGGCCTACTGGGCCTAAGGGCAAATTCGCCACTACCAATAGTCATAATCGTGAGGACTGACGTTTATCGAACATGGCTATTCTTACGTTACGTATACATAAGGTGCCCCTCCCCCGCAAAAATCGGCAGACTATTTTGTACCAAAAATTACAGACAAGGCGTCTCCGTTAGGCTATATCCTCTAAGCCCGCATATTTAGAATTCGTATTTGATATCGCTGCTAGCTGCAGTGTTGCCAACTTGGCATAAATTATGCCAGATCTGGCATATTTTTACTAGCTTTGGCACCAAAATTTTCCATTTAGCATCTGGCATATTTTTTAGCATAATTTAGTCTAAGCCAAGTTTGCACCAACTTGGCAGCAACAATACGCGCCATCGCCTTATGTGGTTCATATTTTCACATGAATTTTGACTTTTGTGGGCGGATGGACGTCGACGGACTATATATGTGTAATTTTTTTAAATAGCAAATAAATTCAGTTCAATTTACCTCTGATGTTTTCGTGGATTGACATATTTGAGTTCCGTTTTGCAGATTTGATCAGACAATTAATTGTTTTTACTGAATATTTTTAGACACCATTCATTATTTTAAATGCCTATTCTCAAGTGACATTTTAGCATTTTTTTTAGCATATTTCAAAGAACTTTGGCTTAATTTTGGCATAATCTAGACATTAGTCTAGCATTTTTTCAAAATTCGAGTTGGCAACACTGGCTAGCTGCTATCGCTAGTTTGAAGCCGGCTGCCGGAGACCGCGGACGCACCATGGCCAAGGTAACTCACATTTATTTACACACATATATACTTATATACTTACCTAATAAATGATGAATAACCGGCACAGAGAAGATATAAGTTTGGAAAAAACCGGGCAAGTGCGAGTCGGACTCGCGCACGAAGGGTTCCGCACCACAATGCAAAAAAAAAAAAACAACAAAAAAAAGCAAAAAAAAAACGGTCACCCATCCAAGTACTGACCCCGCCCGACGTTGCTTAACTTTGGTCAAAAATCACGTTTGTTGTATGGGAAAATTTCAACTGTCTAGATATCACGGTTCGTGAGATACAGCCTGGTGACAGACGGACGGACGGACGGACGGACGGATGGACGGACAGCGAAGTCTTAGTAATAGGGTCCCGTTTTACCCTTTGGGTACGGAACCCTAAAAAGGTTACAAGAGACACCATTGCAAATCATACATTAGCCCTTAGGAATTGGCCTATGATGCATGTTATCTCATAAGTTAGTGTTAAGTATATCGCTATACCCTTACAGGGTTCATGTGGAACTGTACTAGTAGTTTTTAAGAACTGTATACTAATATGAGTGCAATAAACAATTCTGATTCTGATAAAACAATCCTTATAACACTTTAAACTCTCGCGTTTTGTACACATATTCAATTACACAAACGGGTCTACCGAATTAAAGGTAAAAACAATGAAATTATATCGCGGTATAGACCCGTTTGTGTAATTGAATATGAAAACAATCCTTTACCACATTAATTAATGTAATTAACGGGTCTAACGCGATTAAATAACATTAATTATAATATTAATCGCATTAATTTAAATAGACAATGACATTAATTAATTAATGTCATTAACGATTTGTACGTTTAATTATTATGTGTATAAATCGCGAGAGTACAAATAATCCTTTACCAATTTTAATAACCTTGGTTTTGGCAAAAGCAGAAAAAAACATTTTCGAAGATACGGAAAAATTTCGACTAAAAATTCGGTCGGAATTCTTATCAACTTATCATACAAAGAGAAGACATTAAATTCTTACCGATGTTTACAGAATCAACATGAGTAATATCAAAACTGTTTCTGGCCAATTCGCTCTTGTATAGTTCGTTTTTTTAGGGTTCCGTACCCAAAGGGTAAAACGGGACCCTATTACTAAGACTTCGCTGTCCGTCCGTCCGTCCGTCCGTCCGTCCGTCCGTCTGTCACCAGGCTGTATCTCACGAACCGTGATAGCTAGACAGGGGAAATTTTCACAGATGATGTATTTCTGTTGCCGCTATGACAACAAATACTAAAAACAGAATAAAATAAAGATTTAAGTGGGGCTCCCATACAGCAAACGTGATTTTTGACCAAAGTTAAGCAACGTCGGGCGTGGTCAGTACTTGGATGGGTGACCGTTTTTTTTTTTGCATTTTTTTCCGTTTTTTTTGCTTTATGGTACGGAACCCTTCGTGCGCGAGTCCGACTCGCACTTGCCCGGTTTTTTAGCATTAGAATGAACTCCACAGAAGCAAGCGTGCAGTTTTTATCAGGCTCTTTAATTGTTAATAATTATTGAATTATCATTGAATTATCTAATGTAGCATAGTCAATACATATACTTAATTTACTTCAAATTATTACCGCTAAAAGTGCCGGAATTGGAACCACAAGCATACTTCTGCGAAGTTCTTTCTAATGCTAAAAAAACGAATAGGTAGTCAGCAGCAGAGGTTGCTGAGCGGTCGGGGTGTTCAAAATTACCTTGACACGCTCTTATTCTCTTAACAATAACGTTGCTTCAAGATCATTTTATTTGAACACCTCACCCGCTTAGCAACTACTGCGCTGCTGTCATGATTATCAATGATTATAAAACGATATATTGTATTAATTTAGTTTTTTTCATTTCCCACTAAAGGCTAATCTATTTTGTAGGTATCCAAGGCACTTAATTTTGTAACTAAATTTTTCTTTAACTATTACAACGTATTTTTTCTTTAACTATTATAATTAATTCTCATTCATAGGTCGTATCAATTCACAAACAAAATCGCCCGACATAATATTCCGCGGCGTGTTTAATGTAAACGAGTCGCCGACGCCGGTTCCGTATTTTATAAATAGATACTCATTCTGCCGTTTGCTATGTATTATTATTTATTCCGTGCTGTTCCATCGCCCACACTGTTAATTTTATATTAGTGGGCCTTATGCCTTTTGTAATAAGGTCCACCGATGTACAATTAAATGTCACCGATGTCAAACTTGCGCTTGCGACGCGACGTTGAAGCTATTCTACAATACAAACAGTCGAATATATCGGGGCGGCCAAGGTGTTCACAATATCTGAACACGTACTCTAACGCCCTGACAGTAAAGGCGTGTTCAGATTAGCCTCGTGGCAAAAGTATCAAATGCCGCAGGCCACGCGCGTTTAGGGGCCCCGCGCTCCTACGCCACAGAATAATTAATAGTACTACCGTACAGAAAGGAAACTTCCTACAAAACCGATGCCGTCCCTTTCTAATATATGGCACTATCCCTTTCGGCTATTTAGGGTTGTCAAAAATCAAGTGATTATCTTATCTGTGGTCGTGCACGCAAAAGGAAGTAAAGTGGTGCCAACCCTAATAATTCCTCGGAGCAATGCTGAGCCGAGCGGAGCCGAGTTTGACCGAAGTCAGGAGTTTCGCACCCCTGCCTACGCCTAAAGGACGAATCACGCTCTGCTCACGCTAGACCGGGCCGGGGCGAGCCCGGAGCTTCCGGCGCTTCGTTTTCTATGGAAAGCACCACGTGATCACCGACCAGCCGATCAAAAACACATGTGGCCGCAAACAACGCGTTGTGGCCGTAAAAAACCAAGTTTCGTTCGTCCGACAAAATTAAACCAACCATGGATTGATTTATTTTGCTTGGGGCAAGACAAGACAAACAGTATGAGGTTTTCATACAAGTGATAGTCACCCCGGTGATACTGGTGATAGTCTTACCTTTTATGTTAAATAAAGTATAAATTAAGGGCCGGCAATTAAATATGGAAACAACATACGAAAATAAATAGGTACATAGGTACTTATTCAGTTTCGTATGTAAAAAAAATTATGTGTAACTAATTCATATTAGTAGGAAATATAAGTAGGAAAGGTTATCAATGTTATCTACCATGATATCATGCCTCTTGTGAGCTTACATAATAAAATTATCTATAGGTAATATAGGTATATCTAAATATTGAAATACAAATATTTACAATTGTTTACATTAATATATATAATCTGTAAATATAAACCAACCAATCGTAAAATATGTAGTATCAAGTTCCTTGACGGTATGTGATACAAATACATAATATAATATATATTTATAACATAAAAGTAATTTTGAGATAAATGAGTCTTACAGTCATCATTTCAGCCTATATACGTCCCACTGCTGAGCACAGGCCTCCTCTCATGCGCGAGAGGGCTTGGGGGCTATAGTCCCCACGCTAGTCCAATGCGGATTGGGGACTTCACATACACCTTTGAATTTCTTCGCAAATGTATGCAGGCTTACTTATGCAGGTTTCCTCACGATATTTTTCCTTCACCGAAAAGCTAGTGGTAAATATCAAATGATATTTCGTACATAAGTTCCGAAAAACTCATTGGTACGAGCCAGGATTTGAACCCGCGACCTCCGGATTGAAAGTCAGACGTCATATCCACTCGGCCACCACTGCTTTTCTGAGTCTTACAGTCAGATGGGGTAAATGACACATAATAGTTTATTTTACTCGGAACAAGAGAAACAGTATGAGGGTTCCCTACAAGTGTCTTCTTGGCCGGTGTTTTTCTAACCCCACCTGGCCTTATATATCTAATGGCTTCTCTACACGATGGGCCAACGCCGGCATCTCCAAGGGACGCAGCCATGCGGTAGAATGAGATAGCAATATCACTTGCTCCCTCCAACGCATAAATGCGTCCCTTGGAGTGGCCGGCGCTGGCCCATCGTGTAGAGGAGCCACAACAAGTTAACACATCAGTGAAAGAATAAGGATCAAAGTCAAATGGCGTTCTAACAGTTTTAATCTTCTGTCGAAAGATGGCAACTAGTAAATGTACTGTAGCTACATAATTTACCATGACAGTAACTCTCTAAACACTCTATTCTCTTTGGTACCATGGTATAATAATATACTCCGGCTGGTACTCTCTTCCCGTCTTTTCGTGGTCACGTGACTGACACAAGCCTACGTCATCACGCGACAGCGCTATATGATAACATGCGATAGCGCTATATATAGCGGCCATGTTATTGTGACGTAGGCTTGTGTCACTCTGGGAAGAGAAGACCATGTTTTATTAGACTATGATTTGGTACCACATAATTCTTTTCTTTTGTTTTCCAGGTCAACATCCCCACTTTCACGCTCAACAATGGCATCCAAATGCCAGCTCTGGGTTACGGGACGTGGCTCGGTCTCACCCCGGTAAGCACTATGATGATGATGATGATGATGATGATGATTATGATGATGATGATGATGATGATGATGATCTCTCAGCCATGGGACCACAGTTCGGTAGACGGCGCTATGACGACATCATTATATCATGGATGATGATGACGAGGGTGTGATATCCCGTGACAAGTCACCAATTTTAATGTCTAAGGTTGTTAAACTTTTTGGAGAGTATTCCGGCTCGGCCATGACATTGCGCGACCGGCGGCACTGGCGGCGGCAAGTATAAGTGGGAACGAAAGATCCGATCGCTGTGACTCGCTCCAACCTATGGTTGCCGCCGTCGCCGCCGCTAATCGCACAGTGTCGTGACAGAGCCGTTAGGTGAAGATACCGTCACAAAAATTACAGCAACACTAGTAAATTGGCTGGCTGAGATGATGACTAGTAAATTGATAGTTTGAGAAAATTAGAGAAACTTTCTTTTTAAATCAACATAATAGTACTTACATGGTTCAGGCCTCAGTATACTCGTATCTAGATACTTTCCTCAAAATACTTATTCAAAATTCACATGGAATTGGGTTTACCATCTTAAATATGGCATGGTTATTATATGTTTACCATTAGATCCAAACTGATCCAAAATCTTCACCTCTCCAGGACGGAGAGTTTGACTACTCCGGTTGGGACAAGATGGTAGACTGCATCTCGTACGCCATCGACGTGGGATACAGACACATCGACACGGCACACCTGTACAGGATCGAGCCCGAGATCGGACAGATTATCAAGAAGAAGATCCAAGATGGCGTCGTGAAGCGGGAAGACCTTTTTATCACCACCAAGGTACAAAACTTTTTGGCAAAAATTTTTGGTACTTTTATCGCTGACTACTTTTTTCCACAGGCAACGAATGCTCATCGAGACAATTCTAAAAACCCCAAACACAATTAGGTTTCGTTGTTTCGAGTTCCTATGGCCACCTCCTGTCTCCATCATCAGATCAGCTCGGTGTTATAATATTGCATTGTCACCCGACTCATATGTATGCAAATTTTCAGCTTCATTGGAAGTCGGGAAGTGGGTCAAATTTAACTTGCAAGATTTGACCCGTTTGACATATTACATATACATTGCAAGTCAATAAAAAGCTTGTAAAATTATAACGGGACTTAATACATTTCAGACTTACTTAGTAAATTTCTCATACACATGATATAGACCAGAACCACTACCACCAGTTTTGACATTGACAGATACGCTCGCGTCTAAGTAACTTACTTTCTATGCATCTCGCTCGTACTCGCATATTAGTGCAAGCGAGATGTATGGAAAGTGAATTACGTAGACGCGAGCCTATCTGTCAATGTCAAAACTGGTGGTAGCCGTACAAGCTTTAGAGGTCTACGGTCTACCTTTCGTTTCCTTTGGGTTGGTAGGAAGTCTCGTTGACAAAAACTAGCCACAAAGTCAAGGTTATTGATAAGTTGATCCCTTGATCATTAATGGTACAAAAGGTCAAGCTTCATATGTTATCATGTCGGACATCATACAAGTCATACAACAGAAGATAAAGAACGGCGGAACGGAAAACTTTTTAATTGCCACTATGTCGCCACAAACAGATCAACATTCCTCATTCTCTTTGATTACTAGAACTGTCTCTTTCAAGCTGTTCCATCAAAATTGGGTCAAACTCAAACCATATTCAGGTCTTTCCTCTGGACTTACCCATAACTGATACCCAACTCTGACAGACCCAATTATCATATTCTTCCAGGTGTGGCCGACGTACGCCACGGAGGCCGACGCGGAGGCCTCGTTGCGCGGCTCCCTGCGCCGTCTAGGCCTCGACTACGTGGACCAGGTGCTCGTGCACTGGCCGATGTCCTACACTGTGAGTATAGTTCCCAGTTGGTGGTGGTACAGAGTCAAGTTATCCCGCCATCGCCGACGAGGCCTGCCGGATCCCCGGTTATACTCGTGGGGCTCCCACTCCGTGGTTAACTTGGCCATCCGTTTTGGTACCAAAGAGACTATTATTTTCACAGTCGACATCTAGCATCGAGTAGCGGAATTATCAGTACTGCTACATCTATTGTCAAGTAGTTAGCAGTACTGATAACTCCTCTAATCGATGCTAGATGTCGATAGTGAAAATAATAGTCTTTTTGGTACCAAAACTGATGTATGGAGTGAGCACTATTTCTCTATTACCTATGACTTAGCCCACAAGTCATCCGGCATTCGACGGACATGATTCAACTGCGGTGGAAACGGCGGGCTGCTGGGGTGCTGACGCGAAACAATTTGTGCGTGACATAGGCCGTCGACTCAGGCAAAAGGGAGAGGATCCCCGCTCCGAATCGTTTCTGGTGCAGAGGCTGTCCATAGCCATCCAGCGGGGTAATGCCGTGAGTGTTATGGGCACTTTTGCACCGGAAGCGATAAGGAACGGGTTTTGACGGATAGTTACTTTCGTAATTATTTAAGATGTTTATGTATTGTGTCCTAATTATAAATAAATAGTTTTGTGTGTATTTTATTCCAGCAAGAAGGGGTAGACCGAAAGGTCGACTACCTAGACACCTGGCGGGTCTTCGAGACCTTCCTCAAAAAGGGTCTGACGCGCTCCATCGGCGTCTCCAACTTTAACGTTGGACAACTGAAGCGCCTCGTCGCCAATAGCAACATCAAACCAGTCACCAATCAAGTCGAGGTATGACCCACAAGAGCACACGTAGGTGACGTAGGTACTGATATCGACTTCCTAGAGGCCTGGTGGGGCTTCGAGACCGTCCTCAAGAAGGGTCTGACGCGTCACCAACCGCAAGTCGAGGTAGGTATTAGGGTCAAACTCAAAACCATGTTTTTCCGGTGGACATACCCAAAAGTTGAGGACTTTAAAGGTTGATTTTCTTATTAAACCTTTGACGACTGACGGGGTATCCAACTTTATATATAATTATAATAACTAACTTTGTATTTTATTTTATTTTATTTTTAAATTACTTGCATATACTATGTTACTAACCATAGTTTTGATAAGTCTTGTAAATATGTAATTACTAACAATTTTATGGATATGTATGTCTGAAGTAAATAAATGAAATGAAATGAAATGAAATGAAATTATCTACATGTAAGAGTACTCCTTGTATTTAGATACCTAAGTATGATAAAAGCATTACCTACATTGCAGACAAGCTGTTGACTAGGGCACAGGAGAGAAATCATAACAGCTCGGATGTATACTTGGGTCAAAATTCTTTTCGTTGTCTTGTTTCTGACCACTCTTTCACGCTTCTATTTTTGTCTTTTATCAAATAAACAAAAAAAAGTTGAGTGCAATTGTATGTCTTTCTAACTGTAGATTATAATTCTTTTCAGATTTTAAAACTAAATTTCACCCCCATGCTAAAACCTCCACTTCGTCGCATTTTTGGGGACAATAAACAAGACATTGAAAAGATTTTTGACCCACTTTACCTACTCTTTTTAGTCAAAAATTCTTAGTTTATTCATATTCTCCTCAGCTCAACCTCGCTTTCGGCCAGAAGGAGCTAGTCGACTACTGCACCTCTCAGAACATCAGGGTAGTCGCCTGGGCGCCCTTCGGAGCCATGATCCCCAGCCGTGCGGCCCCCGACGCTAAGGGACCGAAGATGGACGACCCCACCCTCGTCGCTATTGCCAAGAAATATAACAAGTCTGTCACACAAGTCGTGCTCAGATACTTGGTAAGATCATCGATAGACTTATGTCGACCGGGATATATGAACCGTGAATATCGGGAACTAGTGAAACTAACCGTGAATCATTCAAAACTGAGGACCTAACACGAATCTCGTTCGACGTGTTGCCTTCCTGTCACACTTACGTACCTACGAATTTACAAGTGCGACAGAGAGGCAACACGTCGAACGTGATTCGCGGTAGGCCCTCATCATCAATAACTTCCTGTACTAGACTGAATAGACGTGAAACGTCACACCAATGTGCCTCATGTAAGGGTACACCATACAAAATTTCTTTATTTTTAATTTGAACCTTGTTATATCTTTACCTTGGCATACTACCTATTGGGCATTAATTAGAAGGTCAAGCGTGCCTATATTTGAAAGGAAACATAAGATTCATGCAAATCTTGGTTTGACGAACAATTTGACCGATTGTGAACATTCAAATTCAGCCGAAAAACTTAGGCGTTAATACTTAACTACAGATGTAGTGCATAATTATTTTCCATCGTACTTTCACGGAAACGTACGAGTGAACGAACGTGCCTTTCTATTTCAGTAAATCTCGGTACAAAAAGTACTGAAGTTAACTGAAGTAACATGACAAATACGAACGTTTCCGAGATAATACGATGGAAAACAATTATGCACTGTATTTATTTCGCTTTCTTTCCAGTACCAACGAGGCATCATCACCCTCCCAAAGACGGTCACACCGAGCCGCGTCGTCGAAAACGCCTCCATCTTCGACTTCGAACTGTCGCAGTCGGAGTTCGACACATTAGCGAAGTTCGACATCAACTACCGCTCGAACAGACCCACGTACTGGCAGGACTTGACCCACTACCCCTTCGAAAAGTACGATGTTCCCCCCAGTACTATCCCGAAGTCGATGCTTAAGTGGAAGAACGGAAGGAATCAAGATATCGATTAGGAACGTTACCATTAAAATTTTCAATAAATAAATAAATATATTTTTTTAATTTATTATTTATTGATATAACAAATATAAAAAGTAATATAGAAATTTACAGACTACCCGGGTAAATGTGCCTAGCACATTGACACAGAATAAATACTAGTACTAGATGCAGAAGATTCACTCTCTAACAAAACGCGTCTGTTACGATAGGACAGATACCGCTAGCCATAAGTCGCACGTGGCGCTGTCGCCACCAAAATTGGTGTGGGACAGTTGTACAGTCATCAGCAATAGTATCTTACACAACTAGGGCCGCAAAAATATGTGACACGTTCTTATTTGGAGCGCAATAAGAGCGCGTCATATATTTTTACCTGTTGCAAAGCGACGAAATCTCGGAGTGAGCCACGCCTGACACTGCTGGCGTTGCCTCCTTGAACAGCCAGCGAAATCATCATCATCATCATCATCCCAGCCATAAGACGTCCACTGCTGAACATAGGCCTCCCCCTTTTGGGGGATGAATGCCATAATCACCACGCTTGGCAGGCGGATTGGCGATCGCAGTCGAGTACCTACACCGAATTTCAGGGACGCTGCTACCCGTCCACCGGTGACCGGTGGCCGGTGGTGGCCAGCGAAATATGGTGGACTAAATATGCGCCGGACCTGGGGTCGCCGATTTTTTCTCGGAGGCGTTGACCTAACTTTCTTTATTTATTTATATGGGCCTAGAGTGTCCCACTGCTGCAAAGGCCTCCCTCCTCCCTTCCCACGTATCCCGGTCTTGACCAGTCTCCCACCAGTTCCTGTCAAAGGCGTCGAGGTCATCCCGCCAACGCCGTCGAGGTTTGTCGAGGTTGAATAAATAAATAAATCATCAAAATTATCACACAAGCTCATGAAGGTGATTATTTCTAGGGTTCCGTACCCAAACGGTAAATCGGGACCCTATTACTTAAGACTCTGCTGTCCGTCCGTCCGCCCGTCCGTCCGTCCGTCTGTCACCAGGCTGTATCCCACGAACCGTGATAGATAGACAATACAAAAATTTTCACAGATGATGTATTTCTGTTGCCGCTATAACAATACTAAAAACAGAATAAAATAAAGATTTAAGTGGGGTTCCCATACCTACAACAAACGTGATTTTTGACCGAAGTAAAGCAACGTCGGGCGGGGTCAGTACTTAGATGGGTGACCGATTTTTTTTTGCCTTTTTTGCATTATGGTACGGAACCCTTCGTGCGTGAGTCCGAGTCGCACTTGCCCGGTTTTTATGTTAATGTTCTTGTTACGCAAAACTCTGCGTAGAGGGCGTCACTAGCATACTCACAGGGCCTACCGCGAAACACGAAAATTCGGTTGCTGCCTCTCAATCATTCTTGCATATTCGATCGATAGAGAGGCAATTAACGAAATTTAGATTTTCGCGTTTCGCTGTAGGCCACCTGTAAACAAACCGCCTTGATGTATCAATGTCATAGTGAAAACTTGTCAGGCCTAGTATGTATAACGTTTCAATGGTTTACTGGGTACACTAGTGCTGCACTCTGGCGGCAGAACATTGCAGTAATATCGGATTGTCGGAATAAATTACATATTTACTTATAATGTGGTTTTGCCCTTAATAGCTTAATCCTAAGAAAAACTTGCGCATAATTACTATAGCCTTCAAAACTGCCTACTCAACTCAAAACGACAGGTTTCAATACAACACGTCAGGCGCTTACGTCTTTATATCATTAGGAAGTATAACATATCTTATATCTTTATCCTCTAGCATCCCTTACGTCAAACCTTGCCAAACAAAATGAAATTTTATTTTGTCAACACAAAGTCCAAATTAGAATGTAACAAGAGACCTTTTTATAGGTCTCTGGGCGGCTACAGGTTATTAAGTAACTAGTGACCAAACCGGTAACTTATCATACGGAGCAAAGATAAATCTGCATTGTACTTGGACTTTAACTAGATGTAATACAGTTCTAATTTGTTTAACTTAGTCAATGTTATGTTTGTTTCTGGACGTACTGAGGAATTTTATAAGATACGTTCGGATATATACCACAATACCTTATAAAATTATTAAAATAACAATACAAAGGCCAACTTATCGCCTAAGGGATGTCTTCCAGCTAACCTTTAAGTAACTGAGAGAGATACCTACATACGAAACTAAGATAGGTACCTAATAGATTTGTACATGACGGCAAGACTTTAAAGAAGTAGCTAAGGACTAACCCTAGGAACTTAACTAAATACGATACGATGCATTAGGTGCAAAGGCATATAATCCATACTAATATTATAATTGCGAAAGTGTGTCTCTCTGTCTGGCTGTCTGTTACCTCTTCACGCTTAAACCGCTGAACCGATTTAATTGAAATTTCCCGTCCCGAGGAAGTACTAGGTACATAGGGTAGTTTTTATCACAGAAAACGTCCTTTAAGGGGGTAAAAAGGGGGGTGGAAGTGAGGAATCGATAAAAAGCAGATTGGATAAAAAATAAGCTACCCAAATTACTAACTCCACGCAGACGAAGTCGCGGGCAAAAGCACTAGCTTTTGCTAAATAAATCTTACTAAATAAATTAGAACTAATCAAATAAATAAAACTTACCTAATATAATTATATTAAGTACTACTAAGTAACACCAATAAGTAAGTATATAATAGGTAATTAATATTAATACAGTGGAAACTCCCTAACTCTAACCTCGATAAGACGATATCCTCGTTAACACGAAATAAAATGCTAAATCCCCTTCAGAGCCCAAAACCACTAAGTATATTACTACTAAGTGATATAATTAAATTAGGTAAGTTTTATTTATTTATTTATTTGATTAGTTCTAATTAATTTAGTTTATACTTAATTTTAATAGTAGGTATCTCCTTGATTTAATTATATTACGTATCCGAACCTCACCGCATCACAACAGCAAAAACTACACTAAACAAACCTTGTGGGACACAGAGACTGAGAATAATGCTGTAAGCATTTGTGCTTTTGTACTCGAATCGCCATGTTGTTATTATTGCTGGCCGGCTTGTTCGCTGTGGCGGTAAGTTTTACAATAACAATAAGAGTACTTAAAATAAAGTAAATAAAATATTTATGGAACACAGGTGATACAGTTAATGTCCACCGTATCTACCCCTCATCGAAATGGCCCCTACGGCCTTGGCTCTGTACCCCATAGACTTATAATATATAAAGACGGTGTCTCAGCGAGCTGTCACTGTTGCCACTTTTGTTTAGTGTACGATTAACAATTTAACACCACCTTGCTGTAGCCATGTCGATAAAGTCATATCGATAAACTATCGACATTTCTTACAATTTTAATTTTACTTCAAAGGTTTGACGATATCTAAAATGAACAAAAACGCTTTTATTCTTTATTGTGGTTATCAGATCACAATTTTATCGTCACGCCCCAGCAGGGAACCAAGGGAAAGTTCAAATATTTAATTAAAATACATAAATACCTACTAAGATATGTGTTCCGCAATAATTGAAATATTTTATTATATTCTAATATATTTATTATTCATTAGCATTTCAATTATACATGTATATGTTTAACGAAGATATTGAAGCTTCAATTAATAGCTATTTCGCGTTTATCGATATATAACATGATTAAAATCGACTTTTCACATCCCTAAACGAGCACACATACACGTTTTTACGCACACATACACAGCCTGGATGCATCAAAAAAGGCAACACTTGATTTGAAGTTCACCTTGTCAACAGTATGGTTGTCCTTTTTTAACAAATAGTATTTTTAAAATAGCGAGGAGAGAGAAATTATAATAGTTGCTGCGCCGTCAAAGAGAACAGAAAGCGTAGGGGCCTTGCTGTACCCGAACACTTGGGTAGGTAAAGTTTTTTGAAGATAGGCAATAGTACATTTCGATGCTAGTGCGGAAGGTATGTCATTACTTCACGAGTACCGAGATATCTTGCCACGAGCCGCAGGCGAGTGGCAAGACTCGGGACGAGTGAAGAATGACATTTCCGCACGTGTATCGAACGACGTTTTTTAATACAGTTGCGAAAAAATAAGAAAAACATTGTTAATCGTACACTAAACAAAAGTGGTAACAGTGACAGCTCGGTTAAACGTCGCCTTTAAGTATATTATATCTATGGGCGTTTGGCAGCTATTCCGTTCCATTCAGTCAACTTATTAAGAACGGAATTTTCAATATTGAATATTAAAAACTAAACGTGTTATAACGATGAAGAGCTAAATAATTAAATATGAAATATGTAATATTTTTCGTATTCTTACATTAACGGTAGGTTTTTATGCTGATTACGACGTTTAAAGGAAACTAATATTAACACTCATCAATAAGTAGTCGTGAATTGGAACAAGTATAAATTTAAAAAAATTGGAAAAGTAAAAAGCACTAGTTCGAGATAACCAACTTTCCGCACGCTAAACAGCTACGTAAAGTAGCACTTTTTGAGCAACTGTATTAAAAATTATATTTTTTCCCGATAGTATTCATTATAGCGATCACGGAAATGCAGCTCTTTTATTTTTATATCATTTTATTGATTAAATATAATTTTTTAAATGATCGATATGACGTTTGTGAGGTGAAATGGCAGATTCGAGTAATTAATTCCTTTGCGCGTAGTAAATGGGGCGAGATAGAAAAAAAATCGATGTCAACTGTCAGTGTCATCATCATCCTCCTGGCGTCAATCCCGGCTGTGCCCCCGCGCGGGGCGCGAGGACCCGGGGTCCGCCTTCCGACTCCTTCGTGACCACTTTGCCCGATCTTCGGCATCCCTGGTAGTGAGTCCGTTGGCACGCATGTCCTCCTTGACGACATCAAGCCATCGCTTCTTGGGCCGGCCTCTTCTTCCCGTACCGGGAGGAGGCGGCATGGCCAGGCATTTGTTACCCACGTAACTTGCCGGTCTGCGCGAGACGTGGCCATACCAACGAAGGCGACACTCTTGCAGTTTGTCTGCGATGTCACGGACGCCAAGACTACCCCGAATGTGGGCGTTTCGGACGCGATCCTTGCGTGAAACTCCGCACATCCACCGTAGCATCTTCATTTCCGTGACACGCAGTTCCTGCTTGTGCCGCTCTAGTAAAGGCCAAGTCTCGCTGCCGTACAGAAGGGCAGGTCTAATGATGGTCTTATAGACCTGTCCCTTCAACTTAATCGGCATTTTGGGGTCACAAATAACCCCAGTCATCTCCCGCCATTTGACCCAAGCAGCGGAAATTCGGGCTTTGACGTCGCTGTCGATGTCCCCGGTAGTGCTAAGTACAGATCCTAGGTACTTAACTTGATCCGTGCGCTCGACCATGTCCACGCCTATGCGGACGGGTAGAGGATCTGTACTATTGCAGGCCATGTACTCTGTCTTCGCCACATTTAGTTTAAGACCGCCGTTCTCCAGCGACCCCCTCCATCTGTTCACACGCTGTCACCTGTCAGTGTCATTCTTGGAAAATAACTTGCAAATAATTGGAAAATAATGGTCGGACGAAACATTTGTGCTTTCTTGTAATTGGATGTCGGTGTGATTTCTAGAATAAATATTTTAACGTCCCTAGCACGATCAACACGGATATTTTGATAATGATAACGATTGCTTTCGACTACTTGGCACTGCTTCTTGGAGAACATTTTCATTAACGCCTTCACCACGACTCTTGGACTGCTACACGAGTCATTTTGGATCTCAGTATCAACACAATAGATGGAGACGATCCCGGAAACGTTCGAATGGAAATAGAATATTACAGAGATGAACTCAAATTGCGTCGTACCGTCTTGTAGGAAGTACAGACGTTACTTTCCAAATTCAGCGTATTTGAGCACACCAAAGTCTTTAACAGCGATTCGGTGCCAAGCTTTGAAGATATATTGGCCAAAATGGTAACTTATACGTTTGTGAGGACTATATAAACGTAATTGTTGTATTATACATACATAATGATTAAGATTGTAATAGTCTTATAACTAGGTCGTTATTGGCTATTATATATGGGCTCAGCAAGGTGTTCACAATATCTGAACACGCACGCCCTGATAATAGAGGCGTGTTCAGATATTTATGAGCACCCAAGCTGCACCAATATATCTGATGGCGACTGTACTTTAGAAAACTTATAATATAAATCCAAAATAATATAATATAAATCCAGTAAATTTCGTTTCGTTTTATTTTATAAATCCACAAATTATTATCCTTAAGCATTAACATTACAACAGTATATAGAATCACGCTGTGTGGCGTGCCCTTGAAGAGAGTTGAGAGGTTCAAATATGGTCAGTATGGATAAGTATGTCTGTAGGGTAAATGTGCTTCACGTTGGGGCCTGTTTACATATTTATTAGCGTTGATTGCGGATTTAATACATTTGCCACTATACACAAGTAGCAAGTGTATCAACTCGCAAAAATACTACATTTTTGCTTCCATTGAGGTATACATAGTAAGCACTGTTCTCAAATTATGTGAGGAAATAAAACAAATTCAATTTAGTAAAGCGTATTTAATAGGGATAAAGTGACGCGAATACAATTAAAAAAACAACGCATATTCTTAGTTTATATTAAATGTAAATGGCTTTTTAGTTTTCACTTGGTCACAGAAATAGGCTAAAAACCACTTTCAGAGTAGGTGTTTCTTGCGTTTTGGCTGTCCTTCTTGTGTCCTTCCACAGCATGAGCATGTCGTAAGTCCTGTTGTATTTGTCCCTGGACTTAGCAGGAAGCTAGTTATTCATTATTAAGTTTGCTTCTGCTTTCAAATGAGGCGGTGTGCCGTCTATTCCAGGTCGTTTTCGTCACTTGAACTCATTTTGTTTATTACGAGTATTAAAATAACAAGCGGTAACTTATTGAGTATTGCACAACGAATAAACTTTGCCGCCTTTTATTTGCATATTTTTTTTAATTATATTACCATAGATACTAAGCATACGGTACGCGCATGCGTCAATCCGCGCGCACCGCGCAGCGCCTTTTCGCGGTGCTAAAGCGGTATCCAGACGGGACTGATCAAATCGGTCGATTTGATCAGAAATGAAATTGGCGTCAATCTCCAATTTTAGATTTATGGTGATATTAGAGCCATTTAAATTGAAAAAATGCCCCATAACGAAAATACTAGCCTCACAAATTGGTGTTCTTGTGTCCGCACCTCATTTTATTGGTCATTATCGGCGGTTGAATTCGGCTAGCCAAATTGGCGTTTGCGTCCGTACGACCCGATTCGATCGGGCAATTTAATCAGATTGGCGAAAAATTGACTAATCTGGATACGCCTTAAGCAACATCGAGTTCACGATAATTTGACATATAATAATAATAGATTTTTAGCATAAGTTGCATTTCATAAAACTTAACCCAAATCATTTGTACATTTTGAAGTCAAAGATAAAGACATGTTGGTTTTAAAATTTTAATAAGTATAGACCATAACATTGTCATGAACATGATCTTGTAACATTGTTAAAATAAGAGAGTCTCCCATTTTCATTTTATTGAATTTTTTATAAAATGTCTATAGATTCTCGGGATATCTTGGTCCTAATTCGATTGCTCTTTTTTATGGAAATTCCTTCAGATTCACAGGATGCTCGAGGCTTAGCCGAATAACACTGCAAGGAAGTATGTCATGGCTCAATGGTTCTAATTAGCCATCAGTATAATACCGCCAATGAATGTTTACGTCCACCTGAAAATAAGAACAACATTCATAAAATGAGGATAACCACACAAAACTAACAGATGGTTGAAATTGTTAGAAAAAATTAGACCGATTTCTTGTTTAGGAACTTAACAGCTCATGGCAATTTAATAATAAAAATCAAAACACAAGTGAAGAAAGTTTTATGTACCTATGTATTTCACGGATACGTACTCCTGTACGGCCATTGCTCCTCTAATTCAACGGCATGGTGCTTATCACTGTCTATGATAATTATTTAAAATTTGTAGAATCTGCTCGCAATTTCGTATGAACTCGCTTATTTTTCTTGCAAAACTCTGTCCAAGGGTCAGCGCAGGGGCCGTCGTGTAGGGGTGGGGAAGAAAACGTTGTCCAATAATTATGCAGTGCCAAGTTATCGAAAGTAAATTCAATCTTTGTCCAAATACGCGCAGATGTCGTGGGGAATCAGAAGTCCGTGGGTCGTGCTGAGGTCGTCGAAAATCTCAATGATAACATTAATAGCAATTCGCAAGGTAACATGAGGCTTGTCCGTTATTTTTCGGGAATGAGAGCTAAGTGACACTGACAGTTGACATCGTTTTTTTTTCTATCTCGTCCCATTTACTACGTACAAAGGAATTACTCGGATCTGCCATTCCATCTCACAAACGTCATATCGATCATTTAAAAAATTATATTTAATCAATAAAATGAAATAAAAATAAAAGAGCTGCATTTCCGTGATCGCTATAATAAATACTATCGGAAAAAAATATAATTTGCCTATCTTCAAAAAACTTTACCTACCCAATTGTCAGGCATGTCTCACTCCGCGATTTCGTCGCTTTGCTACAGGTAGCTAAAAGTACATCCGTTCGACCCCAATTTTGGGGTTTGCCATAAGCCGCGCGTGGCGCTGTCGCCACCTAGCGGCCATATCTGTGCTGATCGTGACAGACGCGTTTTGTTAGAGAGTGAGTCTTCTGTACCTAGCTTACTATTATTTTAATTGTCCCGAGCACGAAAAAGACAGATAAATTATAATTTTGGCCAAACTGTGTATTTTTCTAAAACATTTATTTAGTTTGATTTTTTTCTAAAACATATAATTAATACATGAGGAAACCGAATAATTTTAACAGCGTATTCCTGGTCATATTTAGAGTCAAAAATGTCCTATAATTTTTTGAAATTCGATTAGTTTTTTTCATAACTACCAATTAAAAAAAATAGGTATTGACTGTATAAATAGGTAACAATGTAGGTAATATAGGTAAAAATATTTCTAAATAAAATAAAAAACATACAACCGAATTGATAACCTCCTTCTTTGAGATTTGGAAGTCGGTTAACAAGCTAAATTATATTATAAATTATTATATATATATATACTTAGTTATTGTTTATTCTAAAGCATTGTTTTAGGCAGAACCCAGGGGCCAAATTCGACATGTACAACTGTCAGATTTCGCATCCACGTCAAATCAACAGTTGATTTTATTGCATACTGAGTGTTGATTCCATCAACGGTGGATAATATCATTTGGTACAACCAAAACTCAACTCTAAACTAAGGGTGGTTCGGTTTGGTTTGCTTGTCACCCTAACTGTGGATTGTTAATGTCAAATTTTGACATTGTACGTATTCGAGAACTTATGATTTTTCCCACATCAACGGGATATCAACACGATACGTCAAACGTCGCTTGTCGAATAGGGGTCCAAGACACCCAGTCACCTCCCTATTCTTGTGTTGTTTTTCAGTTATGTGACGAGAAAGATGGCGGTAAAGCCCCCAGGCTCCCTCTAAACGATGGTAACTCCATGCCCGCAATGGGGCTTGGCACCTTCCTCGGTTTTGACGAGGTAACACTTAATTAAGTACAGTCGCCATCAGATATATCGCAGCGGCCAAGGTGTTCACAATATCTGAACACGCACTCTAACGCCTTGACAATAGAGGCGTGTTCAGATATTTGTGAGCGCCTTGCCCGCTCCGATATATCTGATGGCGACTGTACAGCCGGCCTAGCCAAGGTTACAATCGCTATCGCTTCGACAACGAAAAGCATTATATATGTCTCTCTATCACTCTTCCATATTAGTGCGACAGTGACAGTTGGGTTTCGATCGCTACGGAGCGTAAGCGATCGGCATCTTGGCTACGCGGCCAGGTAGGTCAGACAGGTAATCTAGTACTCAGTACTCTCTAGTCAGAGATTACCTATAACATTTAGATTATTAATTAATAATTATTATTGACAGAACGGGCAGAAGGAAGCAAAAAGCATGGAGGTGGAGAATGCCGTGTCGTGGGCACTTGACGCCGGGTACAGGTAGCCAAAAACTGCATCATTCAATCTATAATACATATACATATATGTACTTACTTATTTAGTACAGTCACCTGCAATAATATGTTACACAACAAAGGCCGCAAAATATCTGACACAATCTTATTTGTAGAGCCATTAGAGCGTGTCACATATTTTTGCGGCCTTCGAAGAGTAACATATTATTGCAGGTGACTGTACCTAAACACGAAGGATTTTTACACAGAGGGAAGAAGTACGGTCAACCAATATTGACATTAAGTATATTAATATATAAATTTAAATTACTAAAAGATATAAACAGGAATATAAAACTAAAACTAACTACAATTAAAATAACTAAAACTAAATATTAATATTATTATATCCTCACTCAATAAGTATTATCGGTTAAATCAGTTTAGAATATTTAGATTCTGTGCGGAAAGAGAAGAATCGTGGACTATAAGGGAACCCTGGGAACCGATACATTCTAATGAGTACACAGACTCTAATAATTCTTAGATTGAAAACCGCACAGACTCTAATAATTCTTAGGGGTCATCCATTAATTACGTCACACGAATTTCTAGGTTTTTTGACCCCTCCCCCCCTCCTTGTCACACTTGGTCACATTTGGCAAACCTCTCCCCCCTAGTGTGACGTCACATTTTTTCTACGAAATCGCCAAATCGAATTAAGTATGTACCTAAGTATTATTAATATTTTTTCAAAATATTTTTGACGATATAAATATTAGTAATTTTATAACCCAAAACTGCTTAGGAAAGAAAATTCAACGAATAAAAAAGATTATCGTTTTAAAAACTTGTTATTTAAATGTATAGCGAATAAAATAATTTAAATAAATTTTCGGTTACTGATGAAGTTAAAGTGACGTCACAAAGTTTGTGTCTCCCCCCTCCCCCATGTCACAATATGTCACATTTTCTTGACCCCCTCCCTCCCCCTAAACGTGTGATGTAATTAATGGATGACCCCTTAGATTGAAAACGAAACAAACTTGTATTCAATTTTAGGATGATAGATACAGCATCTGCTTACAACAACGAAGTGCAGGTCGGGAGAGGCGTAAAGAACTCCACAGTTCCTAGGGAACATGTTTTCCTCGTTACAAAGGTAATAGTGGCGTACAAGACAAAAAATTGCAATTTGGGGTCATCCATTAGGTAATTATTTCACACAAAATGTTTTAGACCCCCTTTTAGACACTTTTTCGTAGGAAAGAGATAAGTATTTAATACGTACTGTCACACTTGGTATGATCTCCCCTCTTGGTATGACCATTGCTGTGACCAGAGATATATATAACTCCGTATAAGATAAATAAAGTCTAAGAAAAAAACGTACCTCGGAAATCAAGAAAAAGTCATTCTCGAATAGATGGCGCCATTACCTTTGGCCTATCCTCGGCTAGATGGCGTTGACGACACCGTTTGATATTTAACAATTTTAACACATAGGTATATATCAGTGAAATTAAGAACATGGGTCAGTATGGAACAATAAAAATTAAAAATATTATATAAATTTATCCGTAAACATATTTTGATTAATTTATACATTTTGTAAGTTTTAATCGTGTGTCGATAGATGGCAGTAAATGTACCGTGACTACAAAATTTACTTTGGCAATAGCCCTCTATACTATCTATTCTCTTTGCTGTGACGTAATAATATATGTGTATGAACTCTTTTCAGCAAATAATGATGGATTATTTTTCTTCTGCTGAGTTGGTGCTATGACTGATTTAAGAAAGTGAGGCAATTAGATTTATGATGCAAATTGTTGAATTAAAGCGGGATGCCATTAAACGTAATATAAAATTCAAGTTTAAATAAAATATCGTACATTTTACTTTAAACTTTTGAAAATTAAGACAAATTTTAACCACTTCCAACTTCTTTATTAAAATTTTTTGGTATGTTTAGTATTTGTACCTATTGTATTGTATTGTAGTACGGGCAATTTTCCGCAACTCGACGTCCTGCGCCTATTTTGCGTGATATCTATTGGTACCTATTTTATCTTATAAATCATGGAAAATTTAAAACTATACCGGGTGTGGCCTAACACGAGCAAATAATTAAAACATAGATTGTACTCCTCAAACGGTGACACTTTTGTTCTACAACTTTTAAAAATTATCAATTATTTAGACTCCCTATTTTTCATACAAAATAAATATTATCTTCAATGAACGCCATCGCCACGCCATATCATTGTGATTGACGTTGCTTGTCACGCCTCAAACAAAACAAAATTCGCAATACATTGCGTCTTAGAATAAACTTTCAAGTGTATTAAAAATCAAACCACAAGTTATTTTTATAAGGCTCTGAACAAATGTTAGTCAGTATGAGGAGTACAGCCTACAGTTTAATTTTTTGCTCATATTACAGGCCACACCCGGTATATTTTATATTAATGTATTTTATTTCAGTTGGGCGGCAACGAGAAGAGAGACGTTGTGGGGGCACTGAGAAAGTCTCTGGAACGCCTCAACATGAGCTACGTCGATCTGTACTTGATTCACAACCCAGTATCTTTCACGGTAAGTACAGTTCATTACTATAGAATTATGAGAAATTTGAAATTAATCAAGAAGTTATGTGTATATATATGTTAGTCACTACGCGCCGCCCTTAGGCGTGCAAATACATAAAAGTACATCACCAACAAGTCATATGTGATAAATTTGTTAAATATCAAAAGGTGTCGCCATCTACCCGAGTATAGGCCAAATCAAAGGGATTGCGTCATCGCTCGAAAATATGGCGCCATACCCTTGGCCTGCTCGGGTAGATGGCGAACCCTTTTTATATTTAATAAATTTAACACATATCAGTGAAAGAATAAGGATCAAATTCGCTAAAAGCGCGTTCTAAAAGTTTTAAACGTCCGTCTGGGCCTCCCAGATACCGCTGGAGTGACGAAGCCCAAAAAGACCTGTCCGCCCTCGGAATACCCAACTGGCGTGAAGTGGCGCAGAATGGGGCAGAATGGCGCTCTCTTGTGTCAGAGGCCAAGATCCTCTTTGGGTCACTGAGCCAGTGATGTATGTATGTATGTATGTAAAAGTTTTAATGCTGTGTCGAAAGATATCAGTAACTGTGACTACAAAATTTACTACGATAACACTCCTCTATACTAAATTCTCTTTGGTTTTAGCTCCAACAGAAGGTCAAATAATATATGAGCACTATTTTAATGACTTTTCCAGCCAGACCACAAACAGTACGACGTCATAGACTACCTAGACACCTGGAGACAGATGGAGCAAACCAAGAAACTGGGGCTGGCCAAGTCTATCGGAGTATCCAACTTCAACATTAGCCAGATGGATCGGTTGTTAGCCAACTGCGAGATCAAACCATCGGTGCTTCAAGTCGAGGTATTCTTCTTCTTCTTTCTTCTTCTAGGTATGAAACCTTCGTGGTATGAAACCAAGAAACCAAGAAACTTAGCCAAGTCCATCGGAATATCCAACTTTAACATCAGCCAAATAGACCGGTTGTTGGCAAACTGCTGGATTAAACCATTGGCGCTTAAAGTCGAGGTATGAAACCTTTGTAGTATGAAACCAGGAAACTGAGTCTGGCCAAGTCCATCGGAATATCCAACTTTAGGAAAGATTTTAGCTTACAATGGGGTCGGCCGGTCGAAGTATTTAGCAGATGTCGCCAGCATAGCTTGCTGTAGTATTGCTACGCTACGCTTGTATAGGGTTTCGTAGTTACGAAATACACTGAGCATGGCCCGACATGCTCTTGGCCGATTATTTATATTCAAATCAGTTAACTTAGATGCTACGTTATTTTCCTTCAGGTGAACCTCAACCTCGCTCAGAACGATATCCTCCAATACTGCCAACGTCATAACATAGCAGTGATGGCGTACACGCCATTCGGAAACCTGTTCAGGTAATAGCACAGAATAAATAATAGTACTAGGTACAGAAGATTCACTCTCTAACAAAACGCGTCTGTTACGATCAGGACAGATATGGCCGCTAGGTGGCGACAGCGCCACGCGCGGCTTATGGCTAGCCACCAAAATGGGTGTGGGACGGATGTACTTGTTGCAAAGCGACGAAATCGCGGATTGAGCCACGCCTGGTAATAGGGATGTTTATTCTACAGTAAACTATTTATTAGAAGGCAAGATCGAAGCGAGAAGAGGAAAAGGAAAACCACAAGCAAGCTAACACAACAACTAAAAGCAAAAGCAAATGTGTCTTACAGGGACCTAAAGAACCTGGCCGAGGACTGCGAAAACTGGCGCTGACTCCATCGACAAGACCCATCACGCTCTTAAATTATGATGATGATGAGAATTTTACACCATTTCAAGGATGACTCACACTAAACCGGGCCGTGGCGTCCGCCATGCCATTTTCTACGACGTCTGATCGGTGATCGCGTAGTGCTTTACATAGAAAACGAAACGCTGGAAGCCCGGCCCGGTCTAGCGTGAATCATCCTTTATACTATCACTATACCCCATTATGGTGGCTCTAGTGCCCAACTGCCCATCCGATTCAGGCAATATATTTTTTTTTTTTGTGCAGCGCTGACAAGGCCCCGCCGCCGCCGCGCGCTAGTGATCCCACGCTCAAAGCGATGGCCACTAAATACAAGAAGAGTGTTGCGCAAATCGTGCTGAGGTATTTGGTAAGTGTCTGTTTAAGATTTGAGGCTAGCCAGTCCAGAAAGTCCTGGACAATTGAACCAGTTCCTTCCAGTCCATTAAGAAATAGCAGTTTTGAATGATTCACGGTTAGTTTCACTAGACTTATATCGATGCAGTTATATGCATGTTACTTCGCGAACACGTAACTTTTCTACGTCGAAATGTCGAGAGCTTGAAAACAATCAAATCACGGGCTATATCCCGGTAGATATGGGCATTTTCACTTAAAAATGTACTTACCATTTACTTTTTTTCGAAATCCATCAACTTTTGGGTTATTTTTCTACTCAGAATCACGAGGACTGTAGATTTAAAGAGAAAAATGTGTCCCAAATAAATGTCAGTTTTGTAACGCATTTTCACATACATTTTGTATGGACCGATACAAAACCACATCCAAAATTTGTATAAAAAACTGGGGACACTTTTTATTTGTCTCATTCAATAGTAAGTAGCTAAGTACGTGATTCTGAGCCTAAATAACCCAAAAGTTGATGGTTTTTCAAAAAAAACGTAAATGGTACCATTTTTTTCTGAAAACCCCTATACATTTCGGGGTCGTGATCCAGAACCACTTTTTCTGACTCTGTAAATGATCCACATAATCATATGGTAGTATTTGATTAAAAGATAATTACTTTAATTATTCTTATTTTTCAAGTAAGTAAAATTAATGTAATTATGGTCACCCTATGACTTTTGACATACGCTGTATGGAAAGCGACAAGACGTCACATTGAGTAGGGTCACCAAATTGTATGCAAAAATGTTTTTTCCTACTTGCCATCTGGAAAATAATCATCATTATTGGTGATAAACGATAATTAACAACATCATTAGACTCATCTTTGGATTCTGTATGATGTCTGGCTCTCTTGCTCCACGACCCCGAAATCACCCTGTATAAGTCATTTAGAAATATCCAAAAACCGGGCAAGTGCGAGTCGGACTCGCGCACGAAGGGTTCCGTAGCATAATGCAAAAAAAAAACAAAAAAGCAAAAAAAAAAACGGTCACCCATCCAAGTACTGACCACTCCCGACGTTGCTTAACTTTGTTCAAAAATCACGTTTGTTGTATGGGAGCCCCATTTCAATCTTTATTTTATTCTGTTTTTAGTATTTGTTGTTATAGCGGCAACAGAAATACATCGTCTGTGAAAATTTCAACTGTCTAGCTATCACGGTTCGTGAGATACAGCCTGGTGACAGACGGACGGACGGACGGACGGACGGACGGACGGACAGCGAAGTCTTAGTAATAGGGTCCCGTTTTACCCTTTGGGTACGGAACCCTAAAAACTACCATAGTGATTAATCCTTTCTAGGATGCTTTTTGCTTTAGGTACTTCAGATTACAATCATCAGACACACAAAATCACCAGTAGATTGATCAATATCAATGGGGACGTTTCCATCTGTACCTGACACCTAGACATGACTTAAGTACTTTTCTCAAAAATGGACAGCAAAGTCGACTTTGCCGTCTAAAAAATAGGTCGCGAAGCGCGTAGTTTATGGTCTCTCAAAAATTAAAAAGTTAAAAACATTGCAGTCTCGCTTTTGGGACTGCAATGTTGCATACAAATTCCATTATTTGTCGAGTTCCAAACTTTTTAAAATTTTTAAATGGCCATATTAAATGAAGGCACAGGCCCATTAAACAGCCAAACAGATGATTAGTACCGCGACTATTTAGTTGTCTCAAATAGGTTGGCGTATTTTCGGCAGAAAAATACACTTCTATTATTTTATTAAAAAAATAAAAAGGCGGCAAGGGGTTTTTTCTGTGAAAATATATACGTAAGAACGTTGGTATTGTAAAATATTTCTATGATATTTATATTTCTTGCGCCATTTTTGAGAAAAGCACTATATATGACTCGGCTGGAAGGCTACTTGCTGGCTTCGGATTCAATTAAACGGACTCCCAAGGTCGTCCGTTTAAAACGAATCCTCAGCCTGCAAGTAGCTACTTCCGAGCCTCGACAATAATGTACTATTAATCATAAAAGGCTTTATTGCAGGTACAAACGGGAGTGGCACCCATCCCGAAATCAGTGAACAAGCCCAGGATCGAACAAAACATTGATATCTTCGACTTTACCCTGACTCCGGAAGAAATACAGATCCTGAGTAAGTTTATCACTTTCTTAGGCTTCCATTCCACTCTTGTACTGGATTGTGGTCATTGTGGATACTTAATTTTTTTCTTAAACCACGACTGTGGCACACAGTTGTCTATTTTGTAGTAATAGTATTTTTAGAAACAGTCAGAGTGATAGAGTTAGACCAAGAAAAGTCGGCAACGCTTTTGATAACACAAGTAGTGCAAGTGTCATTTATACGTCATAATTTCATAAAAAGTTTGACGTTTAAAATAACACTTGCACTGCGTGTGCTATCAAAATCGTTGCAGTCTTCACTTGGTTCAACTCTCTATCTAAAAATGTCATCTATCTACCATTAAAATTTCAGGTGGCTTCAACAAGAACTACCGTACGGTGTGGCCGAGTTTCTGGCAGGACCACCCCTACTACCCCTTCGAGCAGAAGGCGGTCCCAGACCCGGACTTGTTTAATCCCAAGACAGAATAAGAAAGACCCCAAGAGAGAACAAGAAGAGTGTATCTCTAGATGAGAAAATTGAGAAAACATGGCTTGAATATTTCAATTCAATAATGAATACGGTAGAGTTTTAGATCTTGTTAAGGGATTCAAAAGTTTGTACATAGATTAACTACCCTTTTTTCTCATATATTTTTAAGAAAGTTGAATTTAAATAGTTAAGTAGTTATCGAGTATGAAATAGAATATAAATGAAAACAGTGTATTATTTTTTGTATTTTTTATTTTGGAGTCATAAAATTATTCGTAAAAACGCCTATTTTTATTGACACCCGGCTGATTCTGGCCAATCACAAAACTGAAAAAAAGAAAATGGGTTATTTATGTAAGTAAAGGCTTCTTAAAACAGATCATGGAGATGAGAGCACTGTCTTAATAAGCGAAAAAAAATATATATGGCATAGGTATACTAAATAGCACATCTAAAACATATGTATGCTATAGGTACATATAATATTTTTACGTAGGTGTGACAACAGAAATCATCCAAATAGGAATGAGTCCAGACTTCAATTAAAACGTATTAGTGTATGCTTACCGAGAGTTCAGAGTTCCATTGCAAACCCGCCGGGCAGTCCATGGCTACTTGAACACCACCATTACACACGTTATATTTGCTGCAATCTTCATGCTTTGACAGATCTCCTTGCTGACAGTCTCCTACTTCTGATTCACCATCTTGTTCGTCGCCATTTTCTCCGGCGCCATCTTGAGACGACTCCGTTTGAGGTTTTTCTGTTGAAGCTTGTGAAACATTGCAGTTAGATTCGGCGGGCCACACGCATTCCTGCAAAAAATGTATACGTATTTCGAGCCTGGCGATACTGTTTAGGCTTAGTTTATTACTTAAATTAAAGATGAGTTTAGTAGGCAAGTGACCAAAATCACAATAACCTCATAATGTGATTCAGTGAAGGAGGACCCCTGCTCTAGGCACAACACTTGAGAGGTAGAGACATAAACATTCTCTTACCAAACCAAAGGGCCTACCGCGAACCACGTTCGACGTGTTGTCTCCCTGTCACACTTACGTACGAATTTACAAGTGCGATAAAGAGGCAACACGTCGAATGTGCTTCGCGGTAGGCCCTCAGAAGCTAAGCGATGAATTCCAACCCCTCCGGACAATCGAACATATAAAGAACGGTGCCAGCCTGGCAGACGATGAACTTACAGGAGAAGTCAGTATGTGGCCGTGTGATCATCCTCCAGTCCGGACACAGCTCGGGTCGTCGACAGACCCCTGCTCTAAGCGCAACACGCGAGAAGTAGAAATATAAAACGTTCTAAACTACTGAGTTCAGCGTTGAATTCTAACCCCGCCAGGCAGTCGAAAACAGGAACAGTGCCAGCCTGGCAAACGAATGAACTTGCTGCAGGAGTCAAGGTGCGGCCTGAGGACTCTTCTCCAGTCCGGATGTAACTCGGGTAGTTGTCGACACCCCTGCTCTAAGTACAACATTCGAGAGACAAAAATATAAACATTCTCTTACCAGAAGTTCAGCGTTGAATTCTAACCCCTCCGGGCAGTCGAACTCGTGAACGGTGCCGTATTGGCATACGATGAACTTGCTGCAGTCGTCAGGGTGCGGTCTGGGGAGGAGGCTCCAGTCCGGACACAGCGCTGGGAGGGTGTTATCGCAGCCGGCGAACACGGGGTCTTGACATACCTGCATTACGATAAAAACAGTTGATAGTTACAGTCAGCAGCAGAAGTTACTAAGCGGGCCAGGTGTTCAAAATGATCTAAACGCGACTTTATTGTTAAAAGAATAAGAGCGTGTCAAGATAATGTTGAACACCTCGCCCGCATATATATATAGGTAATTATACCCGTCTCGCTAACGGAAGCGGCGCTAGGCACACGTGTAGAACTTAGAACAGTCGGTTTCATGCGGGATGTTGAAGAATGGAGAGCCCTAAGGACTTACCAAGTGCATAGGGCTGAAGTGAGTGCCATCAGGACAGGTTTGCATCACAGGGATGCCGGTGAGCACACGTGTAGAACTTCGAACAGTCGGTTTCATGCGGGCTGTTGAAGAATGAGGAGCTCTAACTTACCAAGTGCATGGGGCTGAAGTGAGTGCCATCAGGACAGGTCTGCAGCACTGGCACACCATGAGCACACGTGTAGAATTTAGAACAGTCGGTTTCATGCGGGATGTTGAAGAATGGAGAGCCGTCCGGTGGGCATTCTGCTCCTAGCGCTGACGCAACGAGGAGGGATACTGAGAAATAAAGATTGCTGTAAAGTTGCCTAGGAATTCTGACTTGCAAATGCAAAATCTTCGTGTGTAGGTATACAGAAATATGTACTTACCAAGTAGCATTGAGTACATATTCAATTATTATAGGAAGGTACGCTGCTATACTAATTGCTTTCTTCTTGTACTTAGCTATATAAGTAGCTATTTTCACGACACACTGACACTAGATTGCAATCTGTTCCCTATTTAAACAATACACTATCTGCTTATCATTGAGTCAAGTGTGAATAAATCTGTAGGTACCTATAATGACAATTATTCAGAAATATAGTCACATAATCATATATTTCGCAATGTTTTGTGAATATTTTCATCATAAACAGGAAACAAAGAACGAATTGGGTTCGTGGTCAAATTCATGGTCTTCCTTTTATTCCTGACACTATGTTATTTTACAACAACACTATGTTTAGCAAAAATTATCCTTACGATGAAGCCTTTCGATCGGTATGATAAAGCTACAGAGTAATTTTATTTCTCTTGTAGCGAGTTCGATTTCCGGTTCAACCATGTAATTATTAATGCAGTTTAAATTGTTTTTTAAATTAAAATAATGTCTTCTTTCAGCAAAATATCATATCTACGATATTTAAGGTACTTTCCCTTGATGTCCCATAGTCTTGGGACGCCCGAAGAAATAGAAAGTATACACCCCCCCCCCCCCCCCCCTCGTCGTCGTCGTCAAAACTATGAATGTCAGGAAAAATCGGAAATCAGGAATTTTGTCAGGAAATTCTACATTTGTATCTGGTAACCCAGTCGGGAGGCTCGGGCAGCCCCTTGTAAATCAGAACTTATTACCTCCCCGCCCCTATTAGTTACTATGTGTGCTGCTTTTTGTATAATATGAAAATTGATGATATTTATGTTTAAACATACAAACCCGGGAGTACACAGTAGTTATCTTTCTTTTCCTCAATAATGATTCATAGTATTTAATTGAAATTGAACAATAAACTTGATTATTTAAATTCTAAAGATATGATAAAGCTAAGGGGATTCCTCAATATACTCCAGTGCCTTAGAAGCGAAACGACCTAAGTAACTCTTAGTAAGCAAGTGATTTTGAGTTTAATTGCAAGGAACTTAAGTACTATAATTAAATGCTTACTGCATTTAAGTGGATTTAAGTCTTTCTAGTCGTCAAGCAGATTAAGAAGGTATCATCATCATCATCATCATCTCAGCCATAAGACGTCCACTGCTGAACATAGGCCTCCCCCTTCATGATCGGGGGTGAATGCCATAATCGCCACGCTTGGCAGGCGGGTTGGCGATCGCAGTCGAGTACACCGAATTTGAGGGACGCTGCTGCCCGTCCACCGGTGGCCTTGGATGTAGTTTAAGGACATAATTAAGAAGGTATATCAGTATTTTATTAGGTAGCTAGGATTAGGGGGGGGGGGTAGGTAGATTAGTTAAGTAGGTAAAGAAAACAAGTATAATCCCTGGCGAACCTCTCACTTGCGGCCTGCGAGCCACTTAGCTATTTTGTATTGTAATATTGACAAACGACAATGTCTGATAAAGTCATAAATATTAACAAAGTGCGGCCCGCGGCAACTTCGTTAACTACTACGTGGCCCTTGACTGTTAAAAGGTTGCCGACCGCTGGTCTATTTTTTAAATAACTAAATAATAAATAAAATATATAACCCTTTGGCGCTAAAGGCGTCAACTGACGCGCGCACTTCCCAATCCCAAGACGTCAACCTTCGTCCAATCCGACAAGGTTAAAACGCTGTTTTAGGTTCCCAGCACAATTCCTATCGCCAAATCAAAATTATTCACCGAACATTCTTAACGTGCGTGGTACGTCTTAAAACGTCGTCATTGGCAAAATCCCTCCTGCCAATACACACAAGAGGGGAAAGCCATTAAAAAAAAAAGGTTCAAACGCGTCGCACACAATAACCGTAGCGTTTAAAGGGTTAACCGTGATTAAAAAAAACAAATGAATTTTCGAAAACCTTTATTTATTAAAACATTGCAACAATATCTTAACTTCGCTACGAATCCGTGGTTTAGGCGTTTTCACTAATAGTAACTCCACTCTCACAATAAATAATATTAGAGCAGACACTAGAAAAGTATAGACATATCACAGCCCTGATGGTTATTTTAAAGTTAAGTGTGACCGCATCTTCAAGACTAAAGGGGCCCACTGATTAACAGTCCGCCGGACGGTATCGACCTGTCAGTTAGAACAAAATTTTGACAGTTCCGAACAACCGACAGGCCGATACCGTCCGGGCATTTCATAATACAGATAAGAATTGTTGATGGAGTCGCCTTAGATACTTGCTGTATGCTTGCTGGAAAGACAAATGGAAATGGAAGATGTAAGTATCTTATTTGACGTTCCTACTGATCATATTCAAAAACTTTGAATTTTTCAATAGAGTATATATTGCTCAATGTTCAGCCGCCAGAGTGCAACACTAGCACAGACCGTAAACCATACAGTAACTTATTTAAACTATGCCGTAACCAGGTTTTTTACAAGTTTTCACAGATTATTTGCTACGAATAATTATGACATTGATGTATCAAGGCGGTTTGTTTACTTTTTGTGCTAGTGGCGCCCCTACGCAGAGTTTTGCATAATATTCACCATTAAATGATTATGTCCAGTTCTAAAGCATTTAGTACAAAATTAAGATCCATTATCCTAGGTATGTCTCTACTCTTTTTCTAATATCATTTATTGTTTTTTTACATCCCGATTTTTATACAATTCCAAATTAAGAACCAAACTTTCTTTTACATATTTAGGTTATAATGTATTTGAAAACACCATACACTCAAATAGTGAATAGATTCAGGCGTTACTTTGCGGAAATCCATATTAATTAACAAAACAGAATATTATTCTTTTGGTGGTGGTTTGTTATATTTATTTGCGTATTTATTTTTGCGGTGGGAGGGTGGGAGCATTAATTGCATGTAAAAAATACGCAAGTATTGCAAGTAAGTATAACGGGTTAGCATTGATTGACTAGCACGTTAACTTTTACGCGGATAAGCAAAGTAATATTTTGGTTTTAACCATACACTCAGTCTTTCTTAGGTTTGTAAGTTGTGTTTTTTTTTATCAGATATTACGTATAATTTAATAATTTTCCAAGCGAAAGTGAAGGTCTATATTTTGGAAGTTTAACCGTCTGTTCGGCTGTTCTCTACACATCGCATTACACAAATCGAATTACAGATTCAGTGCTTAATTATTTTCCATCGTATTTTTACGGAAACATACGAACGTGTCTTGCTATTTCAGTCAGTCGCGGTACAAAAAGTACTGAGGTTGACTGAAGTAGCATGACCAATACGAACGTTTTCGAGAAAATACGATGGAAAACAATTATGCACTACATCGGTACACTAATTTCAATAAAGGATTTTTCTTCAGTTCAGTTTTTTGACGTTTTCAAAACGTCCGAGCCATGGCGGTTAGTTTAGTATGATATGGTTCTAAATTAGGTCTGTAAGAAAATCGGAATTCTAATTAAACTTCATTTACTCATCACACACACAAATCACTTTTTTTCTACACATGATTTGATTTCCAATGTACAGTTTATTTAAATAATGAGAGTTTCGGTACAGTCGACTTTTTGTCTTTATTATGGTTTCATTTCTAAATTATTATTAAAAATATGCCAATTAGAGAACACAGAATACTTTTTTGATATCGATTTAGATAATTATTTCGAAAGTTTTTGTTTACTTACCTTGGCTGGCGCGATGACCCAAAATGGGTTTTTGTTTAAAAATGTTCTTTAAATACGTACAATATTTATTTATTTCTACCAAACTTTAGATCGGTTTATATGAGATAGATATTATTTTGCCTTTAATAAGTTTTTTCACATTTTTTTTTTTGCATATAATCTTGCATCAAAATCTCTCATTAATTATTTAACAATTCGGAATGTAATAAAATTAAAAAAGTACATCCTTTTACATAAAAATAATAGCAAAAACAACATAAAAATATGAACCGCATACGAACAAAACAACAAACATATATTATATCCTCATCAATACAATTTACATAACCAAATTATTATTTTTATTGTGTAAAAAAATAAAAGGTAACAATTTCACCGATATCACGACTATGTTACATTAACATGACTGAAAAAAAGTGAAGCCACTATGAGCCACAAAAACAAACAAAATCTGGCCATTTTAATTTCTTGTTTTGTTTTTAATAAAAACTTATTCATAAAGGCATAGTTAACGCTACGTCTTACGTAGGCGAACAACGCGCGAACGCGGCGCGGCGCGGCGCGGCGAAATCAATCCTTTGATGCCCATAGAAGTGTCCTACGTAAGCGATCTCGTTGCGAACGCGGTGCGGCGCGATTTGCACGCGAATGTCAGGCGCCGCGCCGCGTTCGCGCGTTGTTCGCCTACGTAAGACGTAGCGTAACACATTGAGTGCCGGTGCCGGGGTAACCGCTCAGTGGGTTCTGTGTTCGTTGTCGCTTTCCTCTACAAAGCGGGAAAACGCTGGGATCGGCTACGAGCGTAGCGATACGAAAACGGTGGCAGTGAATGTGTTAAACGACCTAGAATTAGCCCCGGAAACCTCGAAAACGACTACTTTGTAAACACTTGTTTTTTTCATTGTACATTTTACATTGTATAGATATATGTTCGTGAATATCCATATCTAGGTTTGGTTTCCGAGAGAACATACTTGTACAGATGTAATGAACTTTTGCCATCGTATTTTCTCGGAAACGTTCGTATTTGTCATGCTAGTTCAATCAACCTAAGTACTTTTGTACTGAAACTGTTCACATAACACGCTCGTTTCCGTGAAAATACGATGGTAAATGATTAGACTACATCTATAGCATGATTAATAAATATTAATATTATACATAGGTTTCTTTCTCACAAGGCTTTTTAATGGGTAACATAATAAAACTCAATTACATAACTAAATAAATAGGTACACATTTGTAACGTTTTTACACCCTACTGCATTTCCTATATTTGTAATATCGATCCGTTTGTACATTCACTAACTAGGCTACATACGCTAATTGTTTTTATAGATGGTCAAGCAAATCTTGTCAGTAGAAAAAGGCGCGAAATTCAAATTTTCTGTGAGCCAATATCCCTTCGCGCCTACATTTTTCAAATTTGCCGCCTTTTTTTACTGACAAGATCTGCTTGACCAACTTTAGTTACAAAATTGCAAATAAATATACATTACAATTGTACAATATCGTTCGGTCAACTATTGAAGAACATGTGAACAACTACAATTTTTGGCAAGTATTCAAATAAAAGTTATAATTATCTTGTTATAAATTGACCTACAAGTATTTCATCCGCTTTTAATGAATATATACTGATAGTCTCCATACCAAGCCTCAAATATTGTCGCACATGAAATTATATTAATACAAATTTCATATGTTAAATATATTAAACCTCACTGACGTTTATAAAGTCGATGATTAACGCGTTTAATATTAATATATTCAATTTCATATACGTAAACATTTGCAATAAGGACGACGCGTCTGTATACGTAAAAGCTGTAAGATTTATTAAACATTTAAAATAAAAATATGGCCACCTTATACTAAAATGAATTCTGTTTACAGGTGAATAGAATTCATTTTTAGTTTAGGGTGGCCAGTTACTGGCGAATACCCTATGTATATAATATACTATTTGTGTCGCTATTTTAAAACTGGGATATGCCGTTGAAAAGTTGGACCAAAAGTCAATATATTGACCTTCAATTACAATTTTTTTAATGAATCCAAAAGTCTTGTAAAGAAATAATGTAATGCTAACTTTTAATTCTTGCCAAAAAACAAAGTGGGTGCATTTACTTTAAAACTAAAAACGAACTTAAATCATTGGTCGCAACGAATCGCAACGAAATAACACTACGTATAGTTCGTTTTTTTTAGCATTAGAAAGAACTCCACAGAAGCAAGCATGCAGTTTTTATCAGACTCTTTAATTATTAATAATTATTGAATTATCTAATGTAGCATGGTCAATACATATAATTTACTTCAAATTATTACCGCTAAAAGTGCCAGATTTGAAACCACAAGCTTACTTCTGCGAAGTTCTTTCTAATGCTAAAAAACACGGACTATATGATTTTATAATTTTTTATCAGTATAATTGAAGAGATGTTTACAAACACAACATAACTGACTACACTGGTTGACACCTGAAACGATTGACAATGTTCTTAAAAAAGTGTCAACCGCTCTAAGCAGTTATGTTGTTTTTGTAAACATCCCTTCAATTATCATTAATTCCGCTAGATGGCTTCACAAACATTTGACAATCCAGTTATAATATACTCTGGCAAACTCATTTGTCACTGGAAAAAGATGCGAAATTAATATTTTCAATGGAAGGCCAACCCTTTTTTTGTCGCCTTTTTCTACTGACGGAAATGGCTTGCTAAACTATAGCTAAATTATTTTAAGATGTCCAAATTATAGCAAAAGTTCTTGGGCATCATAAAAAACCAACTATACCACAAAATTTCATGTGGCTTTATATTGCCATCTACATCAGCTGCCAAATTTGCAGCTACAATATTTCTTTTATGCGTCTCAATGTTATTTTGTCTATGGTTTATCTATAATTATGTATAACAGTTGAAATGAAATACTGAGAAATAGATCATATAAGGTTTACTCGGGTAATTCCGAATGTCGAAAACTGTCGGTTAATTCCGATAAGAGACTTTTATTATGATAGAATTAAGGGTGATTTTCATCTGAATTTCGGAATTATCCTACTTTCGGTATTACCCGAATACACCTTAGGAAAAATCATAGACTAGGAATCCTCTAGACCGAGTTTAGAGCAATTATGCAACCGATGATGCCAATAATGCGGGGGTGCGCGGGACGAGGTGAGCGAAGTCCCGTGCCGTGATTGGTCCGTTCAAAGACACGGACGTCATACAAAGACACTTTCGACTCGAACATGGAGTAAAATTACCGTATGCGTGGCAAAGGGGGTAGCGCAACTATGCTCAGTCTGGAGGATGTTTTGTCTGTGGGAAAAATTTACAAAATACTACCTACTACAGTTCGTCCAAATGCTGATACTAGAAATACCCACGAGTTGATTTTAACGGCCGTCTTAGCGAGGTCTTATGAAATGCGAGTTAGGCATGTCAACATGTGCTTTTCTCAAAAAGTGCGAAGAATTCGAAAATTTCAGTGCCGAGAAGTAACAATAATAATCGCGTGGCCTTACCGTATCATTGTAATTTCTACATTTATTTAATATTTTGTTATGTTATTGTTATACCTGTAAATTGTTAGTGTTCCGTAAAAAACTTTGTTCACGGAACAATTATGGGATCGCTTCGGTCTTGTTTATTATTTGATCGTGTAATGTTTTCATCTATTTTCATCTAAACTCAACTGGCTTAAGGAGCTATTTGAGGGTAGATTTTGTTTACTTTTATTTAAATACCTAAAGATACAGAGTATAGGTCGCTGTGTAGCGATAAGACCGTCCGTTTGCCTCTGCTTAAGTTGCCGTTTTCTTAAGTAATATTTTCATCTATTGAGATGTAATAAAGGGTATTTGTATTGTACTTTTGCCTGACAAAATCTTAATTAAAACTCTATTGCAACATGATACGGTCTATTATCGAGTGGCCATTACGGAGGGGCGATCTTCCCTCTATGCTAGTACCTATAATAGTTAGGTTTGAAAGGGCCGACCTTGTTGAGGCCTAGGTATTTGGCCTGTTCGTCCGTGAGCTCTGTCAGATGAGCGTCGAAGGTGGATTGTACTTTTTTGCCTGACAAAATCTTACTTAAAACTCTATTGCAACATGATACGGTCTATTATCGAGTGGCCATTACGGAGGGGCGATCTTCCCTCTATGCTAGTACCTATAATAGTTAGGTTTGAAAGGGCCGACCTTGTTGAGACCTAGGTATTTGGCCTGTTCGTCCGTGAGCTCTGTCAGATGAGCGTCGAAGGTGGATTGTACTTTTTTGCCTGACAAAATCTTAATTAAAACTCTATTGCAACATGATACGGTCTATTATCGAGTGGCCATTACGGAGGGGCGATCTTCCCTCTATGCTAGTGTACCTATAATAGTTAGGTTTGAAAGGGCCGACCTTGTTGAGACCTAGGTATTTGGCCTGTTCGTCCGTGAGCTCTGTCAGATGAGCGTCGAAGGGGGATTGTACTTTTTTGCCTGACAAAATCTTAATTAAAACTCTATTGCAACATGATACGGTCTATTATCGAGTGGCCATTACGGAGGGGCGATCTTCCCTCTATGCTAGTACCTATAATAGTTAGGTTTGAAAGGGCCGACCTTGTTGAGGCCTAGGTATTTGGCCTGTACGTCCGTTAGCTCTGTCAGATGAGCGTCGAAGGTGGATTGTACTTTTTTGCCTGACAAAATCTTAATTAAAACTCTATTGCAACATGATACGGTCTATTATCGAGCGGCCATTACGGAGGGGCGATCTTCCCTCTATGCTAGTACCTACATATAATAGTTAGGTTTGAAAGGGCCGACCTTGTTGAGACCTAGGTATTTGGCCTGTTCGTCCGTGAGCTCTGTCAGATGAGCGTCGAAGGTGGATTGTACTTTTTTGCCTGACAAAATCTTAATTAAAACTCTATTGCGACATGATAAGGTCTATTATCGAGTGGCCATTACGGAGGGGCGATCTTCCCTCTATGCTAGTACCTATAATAGTTAGGTTTGAAAGGGCCGACCTTGTTGAGACCTAGGTATTTGGCCTGTTCGTCCGTGAGCTCTGTCAGATGAGCGTCGAAGGTGGATTGTACTTTTTGCCTGACCAAATCTTAATTAAAACTCTATTGCAACATGATACGGTCTATTATCGAGTGGCCATTACGGAGGGGCGATCTTCCCTCTATGCTAGTACCTATAATAGTTAGGTTTGAAAGGGTCGACCTTGTTGAGACCTAGGTATTTGGCCTGTTCGTCCGTGAGCTGTCAGATGAGCGTCGAAGGTGGATTGTACTTTTTTGCCTGACAAAATCCTAATTAAAACTCTATTGCAACATGATACGGTCTATTATCGAGTGGTCATTACGGTGGGGCGATCTTCCCTCTATGCTAGTATCTATAATAGTTAGGTTTGAAAGGGCCGACCTTGTTGAGGCCTAGGTATTTGGCCTGTTCGTCCGTGAGCTCTGTGAGATGGGCGTCGAAAGTAGGCAGGTGTAGGCTGGCCACGTATTCGTCCATTTTCTTTGGCAGTAAGTATACATCCGCCTGAAATTAAAATTAAATATTAAATAATGTTTGTGAATAAATAGAAAATGTTGGATATAGGGAATATTACGCGAAACTCTGCGTAGATTTTTTTTATGTTTGACGATCTTTTTGTGAAATTCTTAGTATTAAATTTGATCTGTATAATATGCAATATTACTATGGAATAATATTAACATCAATAAATTGCTCTGATAATTAGCTTAAGATAATCCATACTATAATATTATAAATGCGAAAGTGTGTCTGTCTGTCTGTCTGTCTGTTATCTCTTCACGCTTAAACCGCTGAACGGATTTAGTTTAAATTTGGCATAGAGATCATTTAAGTCCCGGGGAAGGATATATGATAGTTTTTATGTTAGAAGTCATCCCTAAAGAGGATGAAAAGGGGGGTGGAAATGAGAAAATTAATGAAGTGCCTGTTAATTGGTGTAAACAATTAAGCATATTATGCTCGAATTGCTATTAGATTTTATCCAGGTGCTGTACTTACTCTAGCTGCTGGTATTAATTCCACGCAGATGAAGTCGCGGGCAAAAGCTAGTATATTATAAAACTTTCATAAGTGCTTGTTACTAGGCCTACATGAATAAAGTATATTTGACTTTGACTTTGTAGGAGGCGCCTCTACCACAATCCATCACAATCTGGGGGTTTACCGGGAAACAAGAAAATAGAAATTTCGTTAACTAACCTCTCTATCAATCTTGCATATTCGAGCGATAAAGAGGCAGATAACTAAATTTCGAGTTACGCGTTTCCCAGTTTCTTCTTAACAAACATCTTTTTAACAAATATATTTTATTGTCTTTTGTGTCTGATTGTGTGTATTGTGTGTGTCAAAAAAACAGTTTAAGGTACAGTATGTATAAGTTACTCTATGGTTTACTAGAGGCGCTAGTGCTGCACTCTGGCGGCAGAACATTGCAGTAATACCCCCTATAGGAATAAAACGGTGCTGCTGTAATACTATATTGAATTACCATGCATATGCACAGTAAGTGTTACGGTAAGGGCTTATAGTGTGGGGCTAAATTACTAAATTGGTCCTTATCACAAAGAACGTCGTCCATCAGAGCAATACGATATGCGGAATACGATTGAAAGTTCATATTAAAGCAGTTGAAATTAAATATATTCATGCAGTCGAAGCTGTAAAACTATTGTTATTGTTAAATTTGGCCAAATGTATTGACTTTTGCTTATGAATCACCTTACATGCACGTAAGCGGTATAATACAATTCTATCAAAACTAGAGCCTACATATCGTGACAGAGACAACAAATGAAATGAGGGGAGAGAGGGACAGAATAGCACGAATTACAAGATCTTACCTGGCATATTTAGAACTAATTTCACGCTACGGCTTTATAATTTGGGGAAAAAGTACTGACATTAATAGTGTTTTTTCAGACAGAAACTATACGAAACGTACCTTGTATCGATGTTGGGGCGCGTTATACAGCTCTATTAAAGCCAGGGCCTGCGTAGCGGCTGTGACAGAGACAACGAATGAGGGTAGAGAGGAACAGCACAGGTTCGCGAGACGTCCTTCGGCGAGTAGTACTATGCGTTTGCCGTTCGGCCAAATTATGTGGTCCACCTGTAAAAAAGCGTCAATATTAAAATAACAAAATAACTATTTTTTAAGGATACAAAATGACGATTCACTCTCGGTTAGAAAAATGTTGGTAATTTTTGCATAATTACTTGAAATTTAGATTTCTTTTCTCCGAAATACGTCATACTGACTTGACTGAGCTTGGGAGAAATGTTTTTTTGTATTCATCCGGCTGTTCTCGCGAGCACTTTCGATAATTACAGTATATTTCACAAGGCAGAACCAGAATAATATATCTAGTCTTGCGTCTCTCTCACCTGGCTTCTGACTCGCTCCCACAACAAGTCCGGCGTCCGCAGAGCATGCACGTCAACTTCAGTGTTAGAGTGCCCCATATTGCATACAACGCAACCGTTTTTCATCCGCTCCATGTGTTCGCGTGTGACGACCCCTTTATTGCCTGTCGCTGTTATTACGATGTCCACTTGCCTTATAACCTGTGAAGGGAAACGTTAATATTAGTTATGTACTCACTGAGTATAATTGCATAAATTCTATAGTAATTTAAACGATATTTTTCTTAATTACTCGTAATGCATGTTAATTAAAAGATGTAATCATGTTTTGAAAAGATGTGTCCCGCCGAGTTTGTTGCCGGTCCCATATTGGGATACCCTCCTCCAATTGAGGGGGGATTTAAATCTTCTCGGGGCAGAGGTGTACGGTTGGAGCCGGTAAAGGTTTATTTGACGTTCATAAGCGTATTGTAATATGCCTACTTGAATAAACTATTTTTATCTTATCTTATCTTTAGCAAGGCTCCGAACCGGTTTTATCTTTATACAAAAAATACCGGTATTATTACGTTCATTTTCGTTCTTCGGTTAATTATGTCATTTTTAATGGGACAATCTAATAATACGAAGTTGTTACCTAAATATGTACATTATACAGTTCTACGAGCATAAAATAATTAAAAATATTGGGCTATTTGGAAGCGCTGGTGGCCTAGCGGTAAGAGTGTGCGACTTGCAATCTTGAGGTCGCGAGTTCAAACCCCGGCTCGTACCAATGCCAATGAGTTTTTCGGAACTTATGTACGAAATATCATTTGATATTTACTAGTCGCTTTTCGGTGAAGGAAAACATCGTGAGGAAACGGGATTAATCCCAATAAGGCCTAGTTTCCCCTCTGGGTTGGAAGGTCAGATGGCAGTCGCTTTCGTAAAAACTAGTGCCTACGTCAAATCATGGGATTAGTTGTCAAGCGGACCCCAGGCTCCTATGTGAGCCGTGGCAAAATGCCGGGATAACGCAAGAAGAAGAGATTGGGCTATTTCGGGTTTTCCAAAAAAGCCGGTTCCGAGCCCTGAACATGACGACAAAGAGAATTTGAAATAGAGAGTTACTGTCATGGTAAATTATGTAGCTACAGTACATTTACTGTCATCTTTCGACAGATGATTAAAACTTTTAGAACGCCATTTGACTTTGATCCTTGTCCTTTCACTAATATGTGTTTAAATTGTTAAATATCAAACGGTGTCGCCATCTATACGAGTATAGGCCAAAGGTGTGGCGCCATCTTTACGAGTATACATTTTTCTTGATTTTCGGAGCCACGTTTTTCTTAGATTTTATTTATCTTATACGGTGTTACATATATATATATATATCTGTTTTTACCGAAGAGTAGGGTAATTCGCCAGTAACTGGCCACTTTTAGTAACTTGCCACCCCAAACCAAAAATGAATTCTATTAACCTATAAATAGAATTCATTTTAATATAAGGTGGCCAGTTATTGAAACCTAATTGCGAACCTGGCGAATTACCCTATATTACACAGGGTGTTGGGTATTGCTAACTTCTCATGCCAAGAAAAACAAAATTGGCCATGGTTTTTTTTTACTACTGCGCAAGTAAAAAATTGAAATTTACTAAAAACTGGCATAGAGCTGAAAAAAAAAACGCGCGCAAAATTAAAAAATTCTACGCCTGCGAAGATAGCAAATGACTCAACCTATCTGCCGTTTTAATTTGGCAAACGATGTACCAAACACCCTGTATTTGCAAAAAAAGGACAAAAAGATGAAAACATAGTGGCAATTACCTCGTTTAATTTGACAACTCTAAAGCCATCCATGGCGGCTTGTAGCGCGCAGATTGGGTCGATTTCTGTCACGTACACCTGAAATATCACGGTTCGTGAGAAACAGCCTGGTGACAGGCAGACGGACAGCGGAGTCTTAAGGGACCCACTGCTTAACGGTCCGCCGGACGGTATCGGCCTGTCAGTTGTTCGAAACTGTCAAAATTTTGTTCTGACAGGCCGATACCGTCCGGCGGCCTGTTAATCAGTGGGCTCCTTTAGTAGTATCCCTTTTAGGGTACCCTTTGGGTACGGAACCCTAGAAAGAAAATATAGACTTACCACACACCCCAGGGCCTTAAGCGCTTGACAGCACCCTTTCCCGACCTCCCCATACCCGCACACTACCGACTGCTTTCCACCGAACATGAGATCCGTACTTCTTTTTAGGGCGTCTATTATGCTTTCACTGAAAATAATACAATCATAATGAATTATAATATCTTATAGAACTAGACCAACCTAAGTTGGCAGCGATTTGATAGCCCAGACCAAAGAGAATTTGAAATAGAGGCGGATTGTCAAAGTAAATTATGAAGCCACAGTAAATTTACTGCCATCTATCGACAGAAGATTAAAGCTGTTAGAACGCCATTTGACTTTAATCCTTATACTTTCACTGGTATGTGTTAACTTGTTAAGGTGGTTCGCCTAGGTTACTCAAAACTTAACTCTCGCTAGATGGCACCACTTTTGCAAAATTTCAGATTTTATTTTTTTGTGAAATGGTCTTGGTATTTGTATACTTAAAAGTATGTTTCGCGCACTCTTTAAGTAAATATTGAACTATTAAAATAAACATTGAATACTTCATTGTGCAAAAACCACCTTTTTAATTCGACGGAGTGTTGCTGTCACGCTTTTTCCTACTATTACTCACACATGCAAACAGTGTTTCCGTGATCCTTGTAGTAGACAATTTCACACAACGTAAGTATGTTGCAATAGCGTAACGGTATGTTCGTGGAAATACGTGCAAGAGGTTTGGGGTTCAAGACTGGTGCGAGTAGGTAATTTCTTTTTGTTTCTCCTTTGTGTTATCTTACCTTTAAACGAGCAATTATTAGATATATAATTATTTATTTATATATTTGGATGGTATCAGAAACGGCTCTAACGATTTCGATGAAATTTGCTATAAGGGGTTTGATCTCTTAGCTAGGTCTATGAGAAAACGCGCATTTTTGAGTTTTTATGTTTTGTAAGCTTTGGTCGGTCTCCCAGATATTCAATCTCCGCTTGGCAACTAATCCCAGAATTGGCATGCGCACTAGTTTTTACGAAAGCAACTGGCCTGACCTTCCAACCCAGAGAGTAAACTCATTTGGATTAGTCCGGTTCCCTCACATTGTTTTCTTTCACCGAAAAATAGGTATCGGTGTATAAATAGGTATCAAATGCTATTTCGTACAAAAGTTCGAAAAATCATTGGTACGAGCCGGGGTTAGAACCCGCGACCTCCGAATTGCTTTCCGCTAGGCCAGCAGCGCTTCCCCCACATACACAGTGTTATCAGGTTTTTTAAAAATCAAAAACGATTACTTATGAAAGCAGAAGAATATAAATGATCGTATTAGATTTATAATTGTTACATATTTGCCGTAACTTATTTTTAAAATGTGTTTTTCAATTAAAAGACACGTCAAGATTGTTTACCTTATTTCTAATGCTAAAAAAAACAAACTATAGTAATAATTGTGTTTTTCATTCATAGACAAAATCCATTATTTTTAACCACAGGAAATTTTATACACTTCTTTTTAGGGTTCCGTACCCAAAGGGTAAAACGGGACCCTATTACTAAGACTTCGCTATCCGTCCGTCCGTCCGTCCGTCCGTCTGTCACCAGTTGAAATTTTCACAGATGATGTATTTCTGTTGCCGCTATAACAACAAATACTAAAAACAGAATAAAATAAAGATTTGAATGGGGCTCCCATACAACAAACGTGATTTTTGACCAAAGTTAAGCAACGTCGGGAGTGGTCAGTACTTGGATGGGTGACCGTTTTTTTTTGCTTTTTTTTGTTTTTTTTTGCATTATGGCACGGAACCCTTCGTGCGCGAGTCCGACTCGCACTTGCCCGGTTTTTATTGCAGTGAGGATGTCCTGATTGTAAAAATCAGAGAGATTAGGTAGAGTATAATTTCTAATTATCTTTGTAAAAATAAAAGAATACGTGTAGCCCATACTTAATAATCGATTTATGATAATAAGAAAAATTAAATAAAAATAAAAAAACAATACGAAATTTAGGTGTAACAAAAATACAAAAAGTTATGTTCCAGCATACAATGACTGGGGATCGAACCGGGAATCTTCCGTTTGCAAGCAAAAAAGCGACTGTTTGCATAACACGCCATGATAGTTCTTAGCTAAGCTGACGAAATTCTCGCTTAGGTCAATTAACTACCTGTCAAATATCAGTGTCAACAAAATTGCACTAAACATGACGGCACTCCAAATTCGAGCCGTGGTCAGCCCGGCAACGTCGGAAATGGTATGGCAACGTCGCAAATGTATCTGTACACGACATTTGTGACACACACATACGTAAAATTGATGAAAAGTTAACTATGAATTTTGCATGATTTCTGTATGAAACATTGTTTTCCTGTTAATTTCGCGCAAACGAATATTCGAAAGAAGATAAATGCGGAAATATTTGTGTACTAATAGTGTGTAGTTACTTAATGAGCTTTGATTGAATTTTGTATGAAAAGCGAACCACCTTAAATATTAAAATTAACGCCATCTACTCAAGAGTAGGCCAAAGGTATTGGTGGAATCTTTTCGAGCGATGGCGCCATAACCTTCAGCCTACTCTTGAGTTAATTTATATATTTAACAAATTCACACATATCAATGAAAGAATAAGGATCGAAGTCAAATGGCGTTCTAACAGTTTTAATCTTTTGTCGAAAGATGGCAGTAAATGTACTGTGTCTACAGAATTTACCATGACAGTAACTCTCTATACACTGTATTTTCTTTGCCCAGGCTGCGCAAGTGTTAGGTATTTTAAACGTCAAACTTCTATATATAAGTTAATATGGAAATCTGGATTGTAAACTATTTTTCTCTATCTCTCTCTCTCTCTCTATCTCTCTCTCTCTCTCTCTCTATCTCTCTCTCTCTCTCTATATATATATATATATATATATATATCTCTCTCTCTCCAACTGAATTAAAAAGAGGCGGAACTCAAAACTCACCGGCAAGAGTAGAGATTATCAAACTTCGTCTTGGTGACAGAATCGTTGACATTCATGGCCGGAACGCAGAGCTTGCCCGCTTTACTTAGCTGGTATAGTCGATGGACGCCTGTCACGCTCTCTTCTACTATGCCTGAAAGAGACAAAACTATAGTTAGAATAAAAAATGTGTTTTATAAATATGAAAATCTTTCGCTAACTATGTTCACAAAATGATTATTCTATGTACTAAAAGACCTTCGTGACGAGCATTTTTATATTTCTGGCCAAAGATGAAGATTTCACTACCCAAAAAGCATGGAATATAAATGCAGTTTGACCATAGGGGCATTTCACGCCAAGCGGGCAGCGAAAAAAGTGTCAGGTCATAGAATTTGCTGAAATTTGGAATAATTATACTACTCGATATTCTAAAAATACGCATTCTTTTAGTTTTTTTTTATTTGGCACCGTTTCCGGTTTGGAAGCATTTAAAAAATGGACGAAAATTGAGGAGAGCATTTTACAAAAGCTGATGCAGCTATTATTTAATAAACTGAAAAATAAGTTTAATATTGGTTTGTATACAATTTTAATTGCTTTATCTTGCAGTTATAACAATTTTGATATTTTTTAATTTTTTCATACAAAAAACCGGAAATGAAAATTTCAAGTCAAATTTATATAAAGTTCGGTATTTTTGAAATTTTTTATTTTTGCCTCAAAATGTAGCTTATAGTCCATCAAAAATACATGGAAAGTTTGAGAGTGGGATCTGCATTAGTTTCGGAGATACATGAACTAAAGTGCAAACGTGCCGGTCTGAGCGTCGTACTGGCGATTCCTTAGTTACCCAGTCAAATAAAGGTTTTGACCCTGGAATGACAAATAATAAGCTGGAAACTCGTATAACTACACCTTCGTTTCGGCGGTCTTTAAATTACGATAAAAGTCATAGAAAACCTCGTGTTCGCACCGGAGTTTATTCAAGGTCAAAGGTCACAAAATTGCTTTATCACGAATATCAAGGTTTCTATAGCTCCAATTATGTTTTTATATAAATGAAGATTGTAGAGCATACAATTTGTGACAAGTCATATTTCGGGCATTTTTTCAGATCCTCAACCGTTTTGTAGGAATTGTCGGATATAGACGGCATAGAACGCGTAGCGGTCAGCCATACGCTCCGTAATGCAAGTTTACCGTGAATTCCGGTGAATAATAACTTCTATGAAGTTATTTATTTCATAAGATGCTATTTACGGATCATACGCTGATTTTAGAACAAAAGTTGTCTCTTCTGTGGACAATAGTTAACAGCTTTTGTGCATTTATGCATTCATTTTATGAAATAGGCTAATATGTAAAAGAAGTAGTTCATTAGGATTAATTAGAAAATTAGGGTTTGTTGCCTCTAGTGTCCACAGAAAAGAGGTAAAGTTGAAGTACAAATAATACAAGAACACATTTCCACAATATTTTATTTAACTGGCGATGGAAATAAGTATCTTTTCGATCTGTCTTCAACATTTGCAAACGTTGACTATTTGTTGGTTTTACATTGAGTTAAAATTTGGCATATTTATGAAAAACCAATGACAATGCAATATTTTAATGACATTACTTCATAAGTTAAAATAAAGTCGCTTCCCGTTGTTTGTCCCTGTGTATTTTAAATAGACAGAGTGATTCAAGAGGACGGTTTATGTATAATTTTATTAACCCGTGCGAAGCTGGTCATTTTTTATGTATAAATAAGAATATATAATGACATCAGCCCATCATCATGGCCTGAAAAAAGTACAGTCCGCGATAAAAGCTTCATCAAAATCAAATCAAATCACACAAGCTGTTAACTATTGTCCACAGGAGAGACAACTTTTGTTCTAAAATAAGCGTATGATCCGTAAATAGCATCTTATGAAATACTTAAATAACTTTATAGAAGTTATTATTAACCGGAATTCACGGTGAACTTGCATTACGGAGCGTATGGCTGACCGCTACGCGTTTTGCGCCGTCTATATCCGAATTATCCGACAATTCCTACAAAACGGTTGAGGATCGGGAAAAATGCCCTGAACATGATTTGTCTCAAATTGTATGCTCTACAATCTTCATTAATATGTAAACATCGTTGGAGGTATAGAAACCTTGATATTTGTGATAAAGCAATTTTTGTGACCTTTGACCTTGAATAAACTCCGGCGCGAACACGAGGTTTTCTATGACTTTTATCGTAATTTAAAGACCGCCGAAATGAAGGTGTGGTTATACGAGTTTCCAGCTTATTATTTGTCATTCCGGGGACAAAACCTTAATTTGACTGGGTAACTAAGGAATCGCCAGTACGACGCTCAGACCGGCACGTTTGCACTTTAGTTCATTTATCTCCGAAACTAATGCAGATCCCACTCTCAAACTTTCCATGTATTTTTGATGGACTATAAGCTACATTTTGAGGCAAAAATAAAAAATTTTAAAATACCGAACTTTATATAAATTTGACTTGAAATTTTCATTTCCGGTTTTTTGTATGAAAAAATTAAAAAATATCAAAATTGTTATAACTGCAAGATAAAGCAATTAAAATTGTATACAAACCAATATTAAACTTATTTTTCAGTTTATTAAATAATAGCTGCATCAGCTTTTGTAAAATGCTCTCCTCAATTTTCGTCCATTTTTTAAATGCTTCCAAACCGGAAACGGTGCCAAATAAAAAAAAACTAAAAGAATGCGTATTTTTAGAATATCGAGTAGTATAATTATTCCAAATTTCAGCAAATTCTATGACCTGACACTTTTTTCGCTGCCCGCTTGGCGTGAAATGCCCCCATAGACATTGTAATTCAAAACGACGGCAACTTTTTAACCTTTTCCCAGGCCACGCGCCACTAGAATTTCAACTTTAGCATTCCGATTTAAGATTCATATTAGATTGCACTTTCGGGAAATTTGACTTGTCTTCAAATGACTCATCAAAGCTGGATTAATTGGAATATTTTTGGATTTTTCGGGAAAACCTTTAAGCTTGGTGCGGCCTCGAAAAGGGTTAAGTTTCACTTACAGGAAACCACAGCAATATTAATAAATAATAAATAAATATTATAGGACATTCTTACACAGATTGACTAAGTCCCACAGTAAGCTCAAGAAGGCTTGTGTTGTGGGTACTCAGACAACGATATATATAATATATACGAGTACATAAAACAACCACGACTCAGGGACAAATATCTGTGTCATCACACAAATAAATGCCCTTACTGGGATTCGAACCCGGGACCATCGGCTTCACAGGCAGGGTCACTACCCACTAGGCCAGACTGGTCGTCATATTAGTACTGCAGAACACCTAGAGTTCTCGAGGATAAGTGCAATCCGATCATAAACATCAAAATTCAAAATGGCGGCCGTTTCTCACTATTTTACTTTTAATTTGTTTAAAAGCGGCAGCATGTTTCTTCAGCATCAGATGTGTGGCGTCTCCACCGTCGTCGAGTATCATATTCGGTTGCCAGGTGGCGCTAGGAACGCGCCATATACGCAATCAGGCCATTAACGACGAAATTCAAAATGGCGGCCACATTTAACTATTACTTACCTTTAATCTGTTTGAAGGCGGCTGCATGTTTCTTCAGCATGAGATGTGTGGCGTCTCCGCCGTCGTCGAGTATCATATTCGGTTGCCAGGTGGCGCTGGCATTAATGGCAAGTAATTCTCTTATCTGTGGTCGTGCAAGGGACGTCAAGTTGTGTCAACCCTAATAATTGCTCGGAGCAATGCTGAGCCGAACGGAGCCGAGTTTTCCCGAAGTCAGGAGTGTCTCCCCACTGCTATTACCTTTAATTTGTTTGAAAGCGGCAGCATGTTTTTTCAGCATGAGATGTGTGGCGTCTCCGCCGTCGTCGAGTATCATATTTGGCTGCCAGGTGGCGCTAGGGGCGCAACATTGGTCGATGCACCACCAGAAGGCTTCTTCGCTCTCGCCTCGCCAGGCGAATATTGCGAAACCTGAACAAGGAAAAGCTCGTTACGTGCTTATTTGGAAAATATAAATTAAAAATTTACATAAGTAACAAAAACAAAACATAAAATAACAATTAAAATAGAACAATGGTAACTAGTGGGAATAACTCAAAAATAATATAGTACCTACGCTCTAAAAAGGCCATTACCAGCTTATAGTTCTTTTTTTTTAGCATTAGAAAGAACTCCACAGAAGCAAGCGTGCAGTTTTTATCAGGCAGCATGGTCAATACATATAATTTACTTCAAATTATTACCGCTAAAAGTGCCGTATTCGGAACCATAAGCTTACTTCTGCGAAGTTCTTTCTAATGCTAAAACAAACGGACTATAGGTAAACATATTGGAAATAATCGTGGAAATAAAATGTTTTGGTGATTAATGGAATCATTTATTTATATATTAATGAATGTATTTCATAATTAAAATAATACATAAACTAAACATAAAACTAAATCATTATAACTTCGTCTCCACAAACATAACTCAAAAACAGCAAAAAATATAAAAAAAAATACCTTGTTTTGGTGCTACAGGTTCACAATGGCTTTGAACTTGTGCATAATGTGAATTGTAATAACAAAACTTCGGTGAGACACAGGCACAGACATGTCGAGCGTTTTTCGACTTAAAATACGTGAGTGACCCGTTTTCAATAATTCGTCGGGTGACAAGCATAAGTCACTAACTAACACCATTGAAATGATTGGACAATAAACCGTGTTACACAAGTGTAATAAAGTGCATTGTTACTTTAATTTTTTGATAGTACTTAGTGACTTTTGCTTGTCACCCGACAAATATAGTTAATGTGAATTGTGGTAGTAATTAATGAGTTTTGGTTGTCACCTGACGATTTGTGTAATATGAAAATTTAAGCAGCTGTGGTAATTAAAATTGGGAATGGGTTCCGCTCGAAGTAGGTTTTTGATGGGAGAAAGTCGGTAATAGTCACTAGTGACGTAGTACATACTCACACCTAACCTCTACCTATTAATCGATGCCGTGAGAAGTAAACACAATGAGACAGTAAGTCAACACGCAAGCTTCGTATCGTAAACAATAGTTCTAAAAAACACTTACCATTCCTAGATCTTATTACGTTGCATTAAGGGTCAGGAATAGTCAACTGTACCGATGATGGTACTTGTAGTAAAATAATGAAAGAACTAATCAATAATGGAAAATGTTGCTGGCAGATTCGCTGGTTCTCGAGCGTGCAAATTATATATAAACAAAAGTTTATTCGGTCCATTGTTTCGAGTATATCATGTAAATAATTCATAAATTTAACTGTATACTAAATAACAAAAAAAAATACCTAGGTTACCCATTCTCAGGTTTGTATTAATCCCCTTCCAGAGACGTAAAAAGAAAGGCGTGAACGTCACTCAATAATCATACAAGTTATAGTTCGTCCGTTTTCCGTACGTCGTTAGAAATCGGACAAGTCATACCTGTGTGCTATAGATCAGCGGTCGGCAACCTTTTAGCAGCCAAGGGCCACATATTAGTTAACGAAGATGACGCGGGCCACACTTTGGTAATATTTGTGACTTTAGCAGACATTGTCGATCGTCAGTACTACAGCATATGTTGAAGTACCTGCGTGTGCTAGCGCTGCTGCGACCTCATTTTGCGTTATAGATGTTGCAGGCCGCCCAACGAACTGTGGCTCCTAACGCGGCTACTGTTCCGATGTGTGCGGTTTGGGGATCCATGTGTGTGTAGGTACAGCATATGTTGAAGTACCTGCGTGTGCTAGCGCTGCTGCGACCTCATTTTGCGTTATAGATGTTGCAGGCCGCCCAACGAACTGTGGCTCCTAATGCGGCTACTGTTCCGATGTGTGCGGTTTGGGGATCCATGTGTGTGTAGGTACAGCATATGTTGAAGTACCTGCGTGTGCGAGCGCTGCTGCGACCTCATTCTGCGTTATAGATGTTGCAGGCCGCCCAACGAACTGTGGCTCCTAATGCGGCTACTGTTCCGATGTGTGCGGTTTGGGGATCCATGTGTGTGTAGGTACAGCATATGTTGAAGTACCTGCGTGTGCTAGCGCTGCTGCGACCTCATTCTGTGTGCTATAGATGTTGCAGGCCGCCCAACGAACTGTAGCTCCTAATGCGGCTACTGTTCCGATGTGTGCGGTTTGGGGATCCATGTGTGTGTAGGTACAGCATATGTTGAAGTACCTGCGTGTGCTAGCGCTGCTGCGACCTCATTCTGCGTGCTATAGATGTTGCAGGCCGCCCAACGAACTGTAGCTCCTAATGCGGCTACTGTTCCGATGTGTGCGGTTTGGGGATCCATGTGTGTGTAGGTACAGCATATGTTGAAGTACCTGCGTGTGCTAGCGCTGCTGCTACTTCATTCTGCGTGCTATAGATGTTGCAGGCCGCCCAACGAACTGTAGCACCTAATGCGGCTAATGTTTCGATGAGAACTGCGGTTTGGGCGTTGATGTGCGTGCAGCCCACGATCTGTTGAAAAAAAGGAGTGCGCGTTAAAATCTGCAACGAAAAAACGTGATTCTCGGTTCCCAATTTGAAAAGCTAAATGATATTGTAACTTTAATGACGATTGTGGACGCACCTAAAATGCAAAATACGCAATTTGCATACGACGCTTGCACGTTCCTCACAGTAGTAAGGGTTGGGGGTGCCAGCTGCGACCGCTTTCTCACGGGGTTGAATGCCTTCTTCTGCTGATGATGACCCTAGGGGCTATTCATAAATAACGTCATTTCAAATCCGGTTCCGGACATCGGATGATGGTAGCATGATGTAGGAGAAAACGGGGTCATTCGAAGCATGATTTTTGGATGATTTGGGGGGGGGGGGGGGGGGGTCAAAAAACGTCAAAAATTGAGGACGTAATTTATGGACAGCCCCCGTTTCTCTAATCTTACCTCATGAGGTGTTTTACTTACCTTAGCATCCTTAAGTGGTTTGTCCTCTTTAGCCCTGGCCCTCAAAGCCATGATCCCAGGCATCTCCTGCTCGGCTATCTCCCTCCGTCCGAACGCATGCTGTTCCACGTTTCTCACACAGTAGTTGGGGTTGGGGGTGCCAGTTGCGATGGCCTTCTCATGGGGTTCGATGCCTTTTGATGATGACCCTAGTTTCTCTATACCTCATGAGGTGTTTTACTTACTTTAGCATCCTTAAGTGGTTTGTCCTCTTTAGCCCTGGCCCTCAAAGCCATGATCCCAGGCATCTCCTGCTCGGCTATCTCTATCTCCCTCCGTCCGAACGCATGCTGTTCCACGTTCCTAACGCAGTAGTTCGGGTTGGGGGTGCCAGCTGCGATCGCCTTCTCATGGGGTTCGATGCCTTTTGATGATGACCCTAGTTTCTCTATACCTGTGGTGTTTTACTTACTTTAGCATCCTTAAGTGGTTTGTCCTCTTTAGCCCTGGCCCTCAAAGCCATGATCCCAGGCATCTCCTGCTCGGCTATCTCTATCTCCCTCCGTCCGAACGCATGCTGTTCCACGTTCCTAACGCAGTAGTTCGGGTTGGGGGTGCCAGCTGCGATCGCCTTCTCATGGGGTTGGATGCCTTCGTCTTCCTCTGACGATGACCCTGCGGAAGTGGGGTCATTAGTTATGGACATAGACAATGGAATACTAAGAAAAAGTACCGTAGGTGGTGATACTACATATGTGTCTTACGGCTCGGCCACGACATTGCGCGACTGACGACGACGGCGGCGGCAACTTTAGCTGGGAACGAACGCTTTGATCGCTGCGTCTCGCTCCAACCTATAGTCGCCGCCGATGTCGCCGGTTACGCAATGTCGTGGCCGAGCTGTTAGAGGAGGAGGAGGGGGGGGGGGGGTGCCTAGCGACATCTACCGTAAAAGTATTACACTTCCAAGATTAAGATTTGCTGAAGATTCAGCTAACCTATTACAATGATGGTTCATAGCAGGTCCACTTACATACATCACTCCTCCCGGATATAACCGAGTGCCGTTTCTTCACTGAAGGCTTCGCTTCCTTAGGCTCTTCGGCCACCGTGGCCATGCTCGTCACTTTGAGGATACCTTTCTCGGGCATTTAGTCGGTTTTCTACAAAGTTCTAAACCTAAGCCACAGAACAGAATAAATAATAGTACTAAGTACAGAAAATTCACTCTCTAACAAAACGCGTCTGTTACGACCAGCACTGATATGGCCGCTAGGTGGCGACAGCGCCACGCGCGGCTTATGGCAAACCCCAAAATTGGGGCCGAACGGATGTACTTTTAGCTACCTGTAGCAAAGCGACGAAATCGCGTAAGTCTCTACTGCTGTACGCGTTAGTTAGTAGCGTTAGACCAAGAGAAGTCAGCAACGATTTTAATAGCACATGCAGTGCAAGTGTCATTTATATATACGTCATAGTTTCATAGTAGTTTGAAAATACCACATAAAATAACACTTGCACTGCATGTGCTATCTATCAAAATCGTGGCAGACTTCTCTTGGTTCTACTCTAGCTATTATTTGTGTTATTTAAAAAAAACTTCTTGGCTATACCTCTATGTTTTGTCCACATATTTAGTTAGTCCAGTATCCCGACCAATCAGCGAGCGTTCCTGTTACAACTAACTAACTAACTGCAGTTGGCATTGCCACTAAATCCGTATGCCGTTAAAACGTTAGGTAAGTGCGAATGGCATTATGCAATCGTTAGAACTAGGGTTTTAATGCATGTACATGTAAACATGTATTTTATAAAATATTGTATTTAATTGTGTCCTTTTTTGCAAGTTTTATGTTATTTCTAATAAAAATAATAATAAAAAATAACAAAAACTCCTTCACTGAATATACATTGGTAAGAATAATTCGTAGATACTTAAATTCCAAATACCCTCATTGGTTTGAGATGAGGTAAGAATTGAACTGACCAGGCCACCAGCACATTCAGTTTTAGAATCTTTTTTAGGGTTCCGTACCCAAAGGGTAAAACGGGACCCTATTACTAAGACTTCGCTGTCCGTCCGTCCGTCCGTCTGTCACCAGGCTGTATTTATTCTAACGCATGTTTGGAAACTGACAATTAATTGTTTTGTTCGATGACTTCGATGGTCCCGAATCAGCAAATGCAAAAAATAATGACCTTTCTGCGCTGCGACCCCAGGCTCTCAAAACTAACCTTTGTAAAAGTGGTCATAAAATAGTGTTTTAGTAAGCTATCCCATCACTTATCAACGCACTACTTGTTGTACCATTACCCACACTGTACATCGGTGGACCTTATGCCTTTTGTAATAAGGTCCACCGATGTACAGTCACCTGCAATAATATGTTACACAACGAAGGCCGCCAAAATATCTGACACGGTCGTATTTGTAGAGCCATAAGAGCGTGACATATATTTTTGCGGCCTTCGAAGAGTAACATATTATTGCAGGTGACTGTACAGTTATGAGTGTTGCTGTTTGTACAGTCACCTGCAATAATATGTGACTCTTCGAAGGCCGCAAAAACATGTGACACGCTCTTATGGCTCTACAAATAGGATCGTGTCAGATATTTTTGCGGCCTTCAAAGAGTAACATATTATTGCAGGTGACTGTACAGCGACGTACAAGGCGACAACGTGTACAAGGTTAAAACAGCCTTAATCATTTACCACTACCGAGGGAACTTGTCTACTTCTAGACGGATAAATCAATGGAATAAATAATGCGGCTGTTGCATAACGCCGTCCACGTTAGCGGGTCAACGCGAACTGCATTCGCGACCGGACTAAATACCTATAGTCGCACCAATAAAAGTCTGCAGCGGATTTGATAGCCCACGCATTGTAAGTGTTATTTATACGTCATAATTTTATAGAAGTTTGACGTTTAAAATGACACTTCCACTGCGTGGGCTATCAAAATCGCTGCAGACTTTTTACGGTCTAACTCTACAACTCCAACAAGCTTGTGGTTTTGCTAGCAACTATAAAATACTATTTGCACTGTGAGTTACTATATGAGAAGACTGTGATATGAGATATGATATATTTTATTATAAGTGTTAGGAGCATTTAAAAATTTGTATGAAACCTGTTCTTTCCCCTAACTTTTATAATAATTAAAAAACGGAAAAAATTAAACGGCTGAATTAATAATCTCTCTGCTTTGCCTTAAGGTTGACTCGTAGAGAATGCTTTTGGCATTGTCCGCCTTTTGTACGATAAGTTTTCTTTTGTGCAATAATGTTAAAAATAAATAAATAATGCGGCTATTGCATAACGCCGTCCACGTTAGCGGGTCAACGCGAACAGCATTCGCGACCGGACTAAATACCTAATCCTACAAGCTTGTGGTTTTGCTAGCTTCTATAAAATACGATTGGCACTGTGAGTTAATACCACAGAATAACTAATTTAATAGTATATGCCAGCGGTCGGCAACCTTTTAGCGCACAGAATAAATAATAGGACTAGGTACAGAAGACGATCCGTAGACGAACTAAGGTCACCGACATAGCCCACCGGATTAGCAAGCTGAAGTGGCAATGGGTAGGCCACATTGCGCGCAGAGAAGATGGCCGATAGGGTCGAAAAGTACTCGAGTGGAGACCACGGACTAGCAAGCGCAGCGTAGGACGTCCACCCACAAGATGGCCTTGTTAAGGCCGCCGGAAGACGCTGGATGCGGGTCGCTTCCAACCGGTACGAATGGAGGTCCAAGGGGGAGGCCTATGTTCAGCAGCGGACGTCTTATGGCTGAGATGATGAGGTACAGAAGACTCACTCTCTAACAATACGCGTCTGTTACGATCAGGACAGATATGGCCTCTAGGTGGCGACAGCGCCACGCGCGGCTTATGGCTAGCCACCAAATTTGGTGTGGAACGGGTGTACTTGTAGCTACTAGATACCTGTTGCAAAGTGACGAAATCGTTGAATGTGCTAGCAACCATAGGGGCACAATTACTAGTTAACGAAGTTGACGCGGGCCGCACTTTATTAATATTTATGACTTTATCAGACATTGCCGTTTATCAATATTACATACAAAATTGCCAGGGAGGCTCGCGGTCCGCAAGTGAGAGGTTCGCGGCCCGCGGGCTGCCTGTTGCAGACCGCTGCTATATGTCATCTGACTCATCTGGGAATACTCGTTGCTTAACAAGTAGTTTATTTAAAAAAAACCGGGCAAGTGCGAGTCGGACTCGCGCACGAAGGGTTCCGTACCCTAAAGCAAAAAAATGCAAAAAAAAAAGGTCACCCATCCAAGTAAGTACTGACCCCGCCCGACGTTGCTTAACTTCGGTCAAAAATCACGTTTGTTGTATGGGAGCCCCACTTAAATCTTTATTTTATTCTGTTTTTAGTATTTGTTGTTATAGCGGCAACAGAAATACATCTGTGAAAATTTCAACTGTCTAGCTATCACGGTTCGTGAGATACAGCCTGGTGACAGACGGACGGACGGACGGACAGCAGAGTCTTAGTAATAGGGTCCCGTTTTACCCTTTGGGTACGGAATCCTAAAAACGGACAAGTGCGAGTCGGACTCGGACTATCCCACCGAGGGTTCCGTACTTTTTAGTATTTGTAACGGCAACAGAAATACGAGTACATCATCTGTGAAAATTTCAACTGTATATATAAATAGCTAGCTATCAAGGTTCATGACAGACAGACAATGGAGTCTAAGTAATAAGGTCCCGTTTTTACCCTTTGGAAAATCGGTTAAATAATATTATTTTTTGTATAACACAAGAAATAACTAGCAAATAATTTTACTGCACAAGGATCCATCTTCAGACTATTCAAAACACGACTAAAAATCAATTGGTTAACTTTGCATAACCCCAAGTTCGCTCTGGCCTTTTTACAGGTCAGCTTGCAAACATATAAATTCACACACATGTATTATTCATGAATGTGAAAAACTACGTTTATTATTTTACAATACAAAGGTAAATCATTCAGTTCACGGCTCAGTTAAGTCAGTTATTGCAGTATCAATAAATAAAAGACTTTCTGGCATTCATTACGGATATACTCTGGCAAAGCTGGCTTGCTTTGTCAATAGAAAAATGCATTAAATAAAAAAAAAGGTGCGTGGGTTTTTTCTTTCATACGAAATTCGCGCCTATTAAGAATTACCGACAGGGCGTTTTTTTTTTAATTAACATTTTGGTGGCAAACAAGCACACCGGCCGTCTGATGGTAAGCGGTACCGTAGCCTATGGAGGCCTGTGGAGGCCAGTAACAGTGACGTCGACAATAGGCTACATTCCTACTAGTCAAATCAGCTTCTTTTTTAGAACTGTCAAAACGATTTGCTAATATGGAATTTGTATGAAAACGAATGTAGTGACGTCACGGTCGACTCACGTACTTTTTATGTTTCAATCTAAGTTACTAAATAGAAATTGTGCTTAAAAATAACTAATGTCTATGTTTTTCTAATAATTATCTGGTGCTTTATTTCGTGCACGATGTGAAATCATTTATTTTAAGTAGAGGAAACATCCCTATTATCGCACCTGTCACCGTGGTGAAATAGGGGCCAGGACTTGTCGTTCATATACCTACGCGTTGTTGCATAACACCGTCCGCCGTGTTTATAGGTCAACCTACATCTGCACAAACGTAACCAATACCACACGATATACTTATTAGCTCCGTATTTATCCATTTGATATTGTATACCAGTGGCGGCGCGTCTAACATATCCATAGGCAAGCCGGGGCTAATTTAGGCTGACATATTTCAGGGGTGAGCCATTTTGACGTCACTTATGTCAAGTGTAGATATTTATATAGATACACCTTAGAAAGAAATATTAAAATAAAACTTTATTAATTATAATTAAACATAATGACCATGCCTTATGTACAAATAAACTTTAATAGTAGCATATGGATGGATATACATATTATTTGAAGAGGTTTACTAAAAAAGCTTGCAATAAAATTCATTTGTTTTAATGGCGACGTAAAGATCGTAGCGGAAGGGCAGCCTAAATAAAATAATTTATTTAGTTAGTAAATTACACCACATATACCATCGAATGACAAGGCATGTCCATCTTGTGCAAACTCTGAAAACAGCTCACCCCCGCCGAGCTCTGTTTATAACTCTGCTCAAACGTCCAAAAACAGGCAAGCCGGTGGGAATCGGATTTTATGGACACACCGCCAGTGTTGTATACTATCTGCCCTCGACTTTAAGATACGTCAAATATTACGGCTAGACACGATATGGATTAGATGTGTCAGTGTCAAAAGACTATTCTTCAAACAAAAACGCCATTTTTGACACTGACATAATTATCTAATCTATATCGTTTCTAGTCGTAAGATTTGACTTATATTAAAGTTCGAATCGGGCCGTATGTCGCTTATAATGGCTCCTCTACACGATGGGCCAGCGCCGGCCACTCCAAGGGACGCATTTATGCGTTAGAGGAAGCAAGTGATATTGCTATCTCATTCTACCGCATGGCTGCGTCCCTTGGAGTGGCCGGCGCTGGCCCATCGTGTAGAGGAGCCATAAAGTTATCGCGGACGTCGGCCATGGTGAGTTATACGGACATGGTAAGTCTCGATAAAGAGATCTAAGATATGAATGAGATTGTATACTGAAAAAGATGTCATATAAATAAAAAAAAGAAATAAATAGCCTGTATACGTCCCACTGCTGGGCACAGCCCTCCTCTCAAGCACGAGAGGGTTTAGCCTATAGTCCCCGCTCTGGCCCAAAGCAAGTTGGGGACTTCACATACACCTTTGAATTTCTTCGCGGAAGTATGCAGGTTTCCTCATGATGTTTTCCTTCACCTAAAAGCTAGTGGTAAATATCAAATGATATTCCGTACATAAGTTCCGAAAAACTCATTGGTACGAGCCGGGATTTGAACCCGCGACCTCCGGATTGAAAGTCGGACGTCAGATCCACTCGGCCCCACCTCATTAGCCATATACTAAAGAAAAAGTGACCAAGCCCTCCAGTGGCGGAGACTGACTACTTAAGTACGATATACCTTCAAGTACGATATTATTCTTGATCACGGTTTAGAAGTCAATTTTGAGGTGTGTCAAGTCAGTTGTAGAAACCATTTTGTGTCAATGGCAATGTCATGTGTAGAGTCTGTTCAGAAAGAGTTGTGGAATGTTTTGGGCCGTTTGGGCCCCATAAATCCCACGACTCTCCTCTCTCCGCACAGAGTCTAACAAATGTATTGAACTGACATTGTAACAAATAAGTCAAATAACTAACGTAATGAGCCTTCTGTTACAAAATATGCATTTTTTTTATCAATTATGGCCTGGATACGATTCCTTTAAGCCAAGTCTTTGTTTTACCATGTTCAAAATCAAAATATGCAAATACGAAACGAAACATCACAGGAGTCACCAGGAAAACATTAGTAAGTACCTACTCATAGTTTAACGGTTTTCAACCGCTTTTACCGATTCGAACCGAATTTCGTATTTAGAACGTATTGCATTTGCAACATACACGGACCATGGTCGCGGTCAGACTGGACTCAAACAGCCAACATTCCCAATTATATTAACGGGCACAATTTAATCATACAATTATACCTAATCATACCTAATATGCTAAGACCTAATCAACAGCGCGAGGGAAACACGATTCAGTTAATAGTAGATAGAGTTTAAAATCGTATGGCTATTTATTTTAAAAGTAAAGGGGCTAATACGTTGTCCGTGTAACAAGTGTCTAACTGTCAGATGCAAACCGAATTGCCGGCCTGAAATGTATTGTGGTACTAATTGAGTTACCTATTATTGTCGTAATGTTGACTTAGGAGCATTCCACGGGCTGTCCCGTATACAAACGCATTCTATTTCCTGTGTTGCAACTTTGTTTCGGCACTTAAAGCAGGCCATTATCTTTCTGTGCATCTTTTTGACCTTTTGTCATAGAAAAGGAAATTCTTACACGCAAATCTTCAGGAAATTCGCGTTTGTACGGGACTAACGGTAGACAATTTCATTGAATGCTCCTTAGGTGAATCTATACACTCAGTATACTACACTAGACTGTAGTAGGTTAGTAGTATGGCGATCGTTTATCTAATAATGAATATTATAATGAAAATGGCCACGTGAATTTTTATTCGCGTCTGTCATTTCGATATATTTTTCTCCTTCAGCGTCAGCGATAAATGATTGTCATCGTGGTTATGACACGGAAGTAGTTGTACTGAACTATCTGGTGGTCCTTCGAGCCGGATCATACCCAAAATGAAAATTGAATTATCGATAAGTGTAACTGTGGGTGCAAATTTGTATGAATTTAACGTCGTCAACTTGTATTTATTCCGTTTAAAAAGTTATCTTTGACAGAACTGGAATTAAGACAAAAATCCTGACTTCATCAAAGGTGCTCGCAAATATCTAAATCTCAGTGCCCCTCTATTGTTAAGGCGTTTTCATGTTTAGATATTTTTGAGCACGTTGGCCGCTCCGATATCTCTGATGGTGACTCCAAGGTCAATAAACTTAACAAAAGATACACGATACTGGTTCAATATTCACTGACATAAGTAACATATTGATAATTAGGCACATCTGTATTTGCTTAACAATACTAACAAAATCGTATGTCAAAATTAGTTATGGTAGGTTACGGTCTAAAATTGTCAAAATCCGTGAAGGACTCACGGATTTTGACAACGGCAAAGCCAAAAAGATATAGATATCTACACATTAAAGCAATGGAAAGAGGAACTTCCTCAAAGTGATCCGTTTTGAATGTCATGACATGTGGCAATCGTATATGTCCTGTGTTCCCTTTGTGTTCCATTTCATTATCATTACACCTTAAAAAACAAAGTCCCCACCGCGTCTGTTTGTATGTATGTTCGCGATAAACTCAAAAACTGGTTTTTCTTGCGGTTTTCACCTATCAATCGAGTGGTTCCTGAGGGATTTGTTAAGTTTTTGTGTAACTCTTGCAAAGCTACGGGTCGCTAGTAGGCTCATATTAAACAAGTCGATTTTTATCAATGAGGTGTCAATGGATGTTTTAAGCCCACATTATATAGGCTACATCTCTAATCTAAATGATAATCTTTCAATTAATTTCAATGTATGACTCATTCATTCATTATTTTTCATTTGAATCTAACATTCTCCACGCTCCTTATTTACTTATAGGTATTATAGAAAATTACCCTCTCCCAAAAAAGCACACAAAAATAAGAAGACCCACATTAACAATAATACAACAAACCTACATAAAAAAATCCAAAGAATAATGCAACCACTAAACCTCAAAGAATATAGCAAACTAGCACACCTGAATAAAAAAACCGTAAAACGCGACACAAATAGATTTCCGAGAAAAAAAAATCGATAACACAGCACCGCAAAGTCACATCACTCGCGCTCACTTTAATTTTTATTCTTAATTTGAAATTGAAAACGTTCGCCTCGCATAACGAGCGCCCAAAGTGTGACCAACACTTGATTTGCACCGCTGTTAACTATTTGGCGAGGTTAGTGTGGCGTAGGCTTCTGATTTCCCGAAAGATTTTCTTCGACTTTTTTACCATATTACCAATTCGCGATAGACCCGTCTATAAATGTGAATTAAGAAGTAAAGTTATATCATAAAGTTGTGTACCTACTCACCTAAATCTAAGGATTTTCTTTCTTCGTTTTTCCCCATTTTACAAGCGAACAAATCGACGTTTCATGAACTACTATCAATCAAATTGAACTAGGTATCATAGAAATCACAAGGTACCACAACTGACTCGTATCTTATCTTATCTATAATCTTATAAACACTTTGGAAGGTATAGGAATTAGAGATATACCGCTCTCTTTACTGAGTTCTTACCTCCGAAATCGAAAACAGAAAGTGAAAGTCGGGAAATATGTAAGTGACGAGTGCGACGTAAAATTCGGAGTTCCGCAGGGGAGCGTCCTAGGCCCAACGCTCTTTTTAATCTACATAAACCAACTCTGCGACATGCCTATCGACAATGGCTCTATCTTTTCGTATGCGGACGATACGGCTGTTGTGTTTTATGGAGATAATTGGGAAGACGTGCGTAAATCTGCAGAAATCGGCCTTAATAAGATTGCCCGCTGGCTACAAGCCAACCTCCTTACCTTAAATAGAGACAAAACAAACTACATCTGTTTCACCCATGACTGTAGAACTCAACCCGACCCCACTTTCACTCTCAAAATCCATAATTGCAATGACATCGATTCAACACTCTGCTCTTGCCCTCCCATTGAAAAAGTGGAACATATAAAATATTTAGGGGTTATGATGGACCAGAGACTTGCTTGGCACTCTCATACGGAACTAATGATGTCCCGAATTAGGAAACTTATTTGGACCTTTAAATGCTTAAGATATGCTGCGACCTCAAAACTATTAAACCAAATTTATATTGTCCTAGCTCAGTCGATCCTTTCTTACTGTGTTTCAGTATGGGGTGGAGCCAATAAAACAAATTTTTTACAACTTGAAAGAGCTCAAAGAGCACTGATAAAAGTCATGTACTTTAAGCCTTATAGGTTTCCAACCGTTGATCTGTATGACCTATGTGGCCTTTTATCTGTAAGAAAATTATATGTGCTAAATGTAATCTTACGGATACATAAGTCTACGTTTTATTACCCTGTCTCTAATACCTCTAGAAGGAAAAAAACGAACATACTTAATCCCTATTCCACCAACAGCGACTGCCTTTGCCAGAAGACAGTACAATGTCCAATCGGCTAAATTGTACAACTTCCTAAATAAAGAAATAGATATGTCGTAGTCAGATCGTATAATCCGCCGTATTACATTACGGCTAGCCGTTTTCAAAAACAGGGGCGTTTTGAAATGCGGCGGTTCGACGATTAGCCGGATTGTCACTGCGATACGTTCTTCAATAAGGCGGCCCACGTTTAGCCGCATCGTACATTGTAGAGTGACCAGTTCTTTCGGTCGCCTACGTAACCGGAGTTTGACAATGTTTGCAATTTAATTTATTTCTACCATGGTCCCACCGCACTACATGTGTTTCTTTTCCAAAACATTTCCTTCACAACTTAAATAGACGGAGCCCCGCAAGCGGGGCTCCTATTTCTGGGCGGTTTGCCCTTCGGGCATCTGAAGTTACCTAACGAACCTAACCTAATTACCTACCTACGCTTTTTTCACCAAAGTGTAATGTTTTCACGGACGTCTCACTTAATCAATAGGTAGGTAGGTTAGGTTCGTTAGGTAGCTTCAGATGCCCGAAGGGCAAACCGCTCAGAAATAGGAGCCCCGCGAAGCGGGGCTCCGTCTAGTTAAGTTGCGAAGGAAATTTTTTTTTGAAAAGAAACAGTCCGACAAACTCCAGATTTGATGGACACGCCAGCGTTTGTCAGGCAGCGCCACGAGTGTTAAAAATGGGAACTAAAAACTGTCAAAGCGGCGGCTAATGACTCGCTGTATTACATTACGGCTAGCCGTGTTGAAGAACGTATGGCGCCGAATACATTCCGGCGGATTCTCATTCAGCCGCATTCAATACGGCTAATCGTTAAACCGCCGCATTTCAAAACGCCCCTGTTTTTGAAAACGGCTAGCCGTAATGTAATACGGCGGATTATACGATCCGACTGCGACAGATATATATCCCTCCACCTATAGAGAATGTAAAATAAAAGTAATAAACTGGTTAAAGACTAAAAACTACGACGAAATAGAAAAACTACACTTACTTAAACATAATATAATCTAATATAATTCAATCAACCAAACTATTCCCTTAATACACACAAACACAAACACACACACACACGCACACACACACACACACACACACACACTCACATACACACACACACACACACACACACAAGTGGCTCTTAAACTATTAAAATTTAAACTATTAAAATTTACATTAAGTAGTTGCTCTGCTACTCACATGTTAGTTTTATTGTTACATGGTTAACTTATTAATTTGTTTAGTTTAATTTAGTTTAATTTAATTTATATTATTGTTATTAAACTTATCATTATAGTTTTTCTTTTAGCTTGTAGTTAATCACTAAGGAAGAGCGGTGTTCCTTAACACAGGTATTTTTATACTTAAAAAGGGACACCAACCTGTATTTTGTTAAATATTGTTTGTTAGCGAATAAATATTTTTTCATTTTCATTTTCATTTTTCATCTTTGCTAGGCAAAACTAATGCATTGCCTATTGATAAAAGTTCGATGTTATTAATTCTAAGGACAAATTACTTTCTTATTCAGTAAGGTATTAGTATAGGTATTTACTAAAAAAATTGACTTTTAAATAAGTTTTATACGCTTTCATTTCAAGACTTTCACATCATACACGAAAATGAATCTAAAGTATTAAGCATTAGAGATGTTTTTTTTATTAAAATCAGTTCTATCATTTTCCATTCATATGTCAGCTTCATCTCGTTGCAGCATGAACTTGGTGATAAAAAGACCCCGTAGTAAAACTGCCATAAATCGGGACACATTTCGTAAAGGGGATTGAATGTCGTGAGTCCGTACTGGAGTTCAGTGTGTGCTGTTAAAACTGTCGATACTCGTATGTCGAGAAACCCCAGTTAAACCACAGAATAAATAGTACTGCCGTACAGAAAGGAAACTTCCTACAAAACCGAAGTTTGACACCGGTTCAGGGTCGAATCTTGCTATCCCTTTCTAATATATGGCTCTATCCCTTTCGGCTATTTAGGGTTGTCAAAATTCAAGTGATTATCTTATCTGTGGTCGTGCACGCAAAAGGAAGTCAAGTGGTGCCAACCATAATAATTGCTTGGAGCAATACTGAGCCGAGCGGAGCCGAGTTTGGCCGATCTCAGGAGTTTCACACCCCTAGTTAAACTGTCGATTTCAATGTTTTCTTGATTATCTACGACACTATCTAACTCGGTTATATAAATCACAGTGTAAGACACCAACTAAAATACTTTGTATTATTCTCTGACTAGCGACCTGCTTGGCTTCGCACAGGGTAATAATTGATACACCTAAACCTTCCTCAAGAATCACTCTATGGATAGGTGAAACCGCATGAAAATCCGTTTTTAAGTTTTCGCGAACATACAAACACACAGACAGACGCGGCGGGGGACCTTGTTTTATAAGGTGTAGTGATATCAATGAGTCATTAACAAGCTTTTATTAGGTCGACCTGTATGTAACTAACTATGTAATGGAATCTAAGGTAACTAATTTAACCATCTTCCAAGGATCGTAGCGTCATGAAAATTGGCAGCTGTATGTAGTTCTGATGACAATACAACAATATGGTACTGTCGAACTGATCTGATGATGGAGACAGGAGGTGGCCGTGAACTCTCGACCTGTATGTAACTATGTAATGGAATCTAAGATAACTAATTTAAGCATCTTCCAAGGATCGTAGCGTCATGAAAATTGGCAGCTGTATGTAGTTCTGATGATAATACAATAATATGGTACTGGCGAACTGATCTGATGATGGAGACAGGAGGTGGCCATAGGAACTCTGTGATGAAACAACGCAACCTAATTGTGTTAGGGGTTTTTAGAATTGTCCGATGAGTATTAGTTGTAGGTTTATCGTAAGAAAAGTACAGTCAGCGATAAAAGCTTGTACCAAAAATGAAATTTTTGCCAAAAACTTATTTTAGCATATAAGTTGATCCAAAGTTCTCTTTTAATTCATACGTGAAACTGACGTTCAGTTTTACATTGGTTCCGTGCGTCTCAAACGAGATGACTTTACAAATTACAGCCCGGGACAGAACCCTATAATTTTGGAACTATTAAACCAGTTTTGACCATAATGTTAGAATCCGCTCTCTGGCATATCTGAAAAATATGCGAAATTTCATAAGAACATAAACGCAAAATTTTAAGAAGACAGTCCTACTTATAAACTTAATTTTATGGCTCCTCTATCCGATGGGCCAACGCCGGCCACTCCAAGGGACGCAGCCATGTTGTCACAGCAGCCAATATCACTTGCTCGCTCTAACGCATAAATGCGTCTTTTGGAGTGGCCGGCGTTGGCCCATCGTGAAGAGGAGCCATTAGATTTGAAGCTTTAGTGGAAATCGTATTTTTAATTTCTTATTTGATGACGTTACTCGGCACAGAAATAATGGTACCCACGGCTGTGCAGTTATATTTGATGCCTCTATCATAATATTCATAATTCGACCTTTAATAATAATTCCCGAGTTAATAAACCGGGGGCGGCGTCGCGATGTCGACGATAATATTTGATTGCTCGTATTACCCTGTTTACACGGGACTAGAGCTCCCTTTGACCTAGTCTAGGAATCTAGATGTGTAGGAATATTGAGTATAGTTTTCCTGGTTCTTACTGACTGACAAATTGGTTTGACCATCTATACCGGGTGTGGCCTGTAATATGAGCAAAAAATTTTACTGTAGGCTGTACTCCTCATACTGACTAACATTTGTTCAGCGACTTTTAAAAATAACTTGTGGTTTGATTTTTAATAGTATATTGCGTGGCTTAGCACTTATTTGAAGTCCCAAGACTGTGTTATCATGTCATGAATCACACAGTAGCAATAAGCACATGCAAGTGGAAAGTGAAATTACATTCCTTTTTCTTGCACCTATCAGAGAGCTTACCGCGAATCACGTTTGACGTGTTGCCTCCCTGTTATACTTACGTTCAAATTTACAAGTGCGACAGAGAGGCAACATGTCGAACGTGGTTCGCGGTAGGCCATCACAAGACATGAACTGTCTGTCAATGGTCAAAAACTCTAGAGATTTTAGAATCATTGATTCGCCATCAGACAAAACCGTTTGAGTAATCAAATTTGAATATTAAAATAAATAAAGAAAAACACGAAACTTTTCAATATTAATAAATAAAAACTCCATACAATACACAAACCGGCCATGAAATTCATGATTTTCATGAATAACAAATATTTAAAGAATCATAATATTTGCGTTTTCTTTTATCACTGACGTTAGCAGGTCATTGGCTTGACGGTGTCAAGATATTAGAATCTCTAAAAGGTTGTAAATATTTGATAACATAACTAGGTACAGTCAGCAGCAGAAGTTGCTAAGCGGGCGAGGTGTTCAAAATTATCTTCACGCGAATTTATTGTTAAGATAATAAAAGCGTGTCAAGGTAATTTCTAACACCTCGCGCGCTTAGCAACTTCTGCTGCTGACTATATACATAATTGCTAAAACCAGCGGGCGCAGCACGGTTCCATTTTTATCGACTATCACTAAGCGCGTCCCTTTCGCACTTACATACTTGTTAGAACGTGACAGGCATGGTGACAAGCGATAAAAAGGCTACCGTGCTAAGCCGCCAGGTCCGGATTTCCTCCTAGCCCCATGGTTTTGAGGGGGCGACGAAACAGAAGGTGGACTCCCATGTTATCGGATACGAGGTAACGCTACGTCCGTAGCTTTGCGGTAAATGTGGTTATTCAATGATTATACAATACAATACAAATATTCTTTATTGCTCACCTAAAAGAACATATTATTTCTCTGAGCACAGTTTTTATTTGTTACAGAAAAAAAAGTATTAATGAAATATAACGAAGCCGACTCTATACCACGCAAGCCTACCTGCAGTGAACTGCAGAAAATTGATTGGTCAAGGCGCGGACAGACGCCATACACGGATTATGTACTGACAACCTTAGCACTTTCGGCTCGATTCGGGAAATGAATAAGAGATTGCACTAGATATGAAATAATAAAGATGTGTGACGTTCCACGGCAAAAGGCGGCTGGCGGCTGGCACCGCGATTCGGGAAATTAATTAGAGATTCACTAGATATGAAATAGTAAACTTATGTGACGTTCCACGGCAAAAGGTACCTTATGGCGGCTGGCGCTTACGTCGCATAGCGCCGCACTAATATTGGAGCGCCGTTAATAATCGTTAATTCTAGCAGCAAACATAAGAAAACACCTCAAAATTTGCATTTGATTACTTTGCCTCACATGTGAATAAAATGCAACTTTGCTATCAGTTTTTGAAGTGCAAAGTAAGCCTTTCCGAGCTGGTGTGGTGAAAATAACTATTCTATACATCTCACACGCACTAATATGCAAGTACGAGCGAGACGCATAGAAAGTAAGTTACGATCTCGTTAGCGTTTATGTTTCTGTCAGCCCCAAACTCGTGGTAGTCACACTGAAAACCTATTAGCAAAACGTCAAACACTACGTGGTAGTTAAGTTAAGACTAAAAAAAATAGAAATACATCGTCTATGAAAATTTCAACTGTCTAGCTATCACGGTTCACGAGATACAGCCTGATGACAGACAGACAGACTGACAGACATACAGACGGAGGGACAGGCGGACAGACAGAAAGACAGACAGACAGACCGCCAGACAGACAGACAGACTAAGACTCCACTCTTAGTAATAGGATCCCGTTTTTACCCTTTGGGTACAGAACCTTAACGTTTGAAAACAGTAAAACCTACGTCTAATGTAAGTTTGCGGCATCAAAAATACACACTGAATTGCACTACAACATAGCAACAGAGGGAATAACCCATATTCATTGATAGGGTATATGGGTCAGCGATCAGACCGATTGATAAACAAAACAGTTCTAAAAAAAACGTTTTACGAGCGTACGGTAAACACTGGCCTTTAACAACGGTTTCGTAATGAAGGGGCCCACAGATTGCCAGTTCGCCGGACGATATCAGCCTGTCAGTTAAATTTAAAAGGTGACAGTTCCTAACAACTGACGGGGTGATATCGTCCGGCGAACTGGTAATATTATGAGGGCTTTACTTTACGCGTTCAAGGCAAAGAATATAATACTCACTATTAGGTTCAAGGCGTATAAAAAACCGGACAAGTGGGAGCCGGACTCGCCCACCGAGGGTTCCGTACTTTTTAGTATTTGTTGTTATAGCGGCAACAGAAATACATCATCTGTGAAAATTTCAACTGTCTAGCTATCACGATTCGTGAGATACAGCCTGGTGACAGGCGGACGGACGGACGGACAGCGGAGTCTTAGTAATAGGGTCCCGTTTTACCCTTTGGGTACGGAACCCTAAAAATAACTATTAAATTCGATAAAAAATGGATACAAAAGTAGACATAACGCAAAGGCGTACGTCACGCAATTGAATGAAAACTACGTAAGTACTTCACTGTCTGTCCCGATTCGTAAGATTAGGTTGACAAAAAGCTAATAGGGCTTCTTTAGGATACAACCCGGAAGAGAAGAAGCTAAGGGTGGTGTATCCCACCTGTCCAGTGTGTTGCGTCTCACATTTTGCTTAATGAGAGAGTGATATTCAATGACATTGGACAAAGAAATTGGACAAGTGGAATACCACATTAAGATGAAGTATAGGAAGTCTTAACTAGCAAACTTTTTAACTAAGCCTATGTGACAACAGACAGGACGTAGTAACAAGTAGGAAAAGTATCGAATACAGTTCATCATCTCAGCCATAAGACGTCCACTGCTGAACATAGGCCTCCCCCTTGGACCTCCATACGTGCCGGTTGGAATCGACCCGCATCCAGCGTCTTCCGGCGACCTTAACAAGGTCGTCTGTCCATCTTGTGGGTGGACGTCCTACGCTGCGCTTGCTAGTCTGTGGTCTCCACTCGAGCACTTTTCGACCCCATCGGCCACCTTCTCTGCGTGCAATGTGGCCTGCCCATTGCCACTTCAGCTTGCTAATCCGGTGGGTGGGCTATGTCGGTGACTTTAGTTCGTCTACGGATCTCTTCATTTCTGATTCGATCACGTAGAGAAACTCCGAGCATAGCCCTCTCAATAGCTCGTTGAGCGACTTTGAGTTTTGAGATGAGGCCGATAGTGAAAGACCACGTTTCGGAGCCGTAAGTCATAACTGGTTACACAGTGATTAAAGACATAAGAATACAGACAATACAGTTACTTTTGAACAAACTCATGGCATTCGAAGTTTCTAGAACCCACAACAATCACAAAAGGCCCGAGAAGCCCCAACTTCTGAACGAAGTTAGGCCGTTATGTATACAGGGTGGGAAAGGTCAGCGTAAGTACAGAGGTAGAGCATAAATGTTTTACATCTTATTTTCACGGGAACGTTCGTATTTGTTATGCTAGGTACTTCGGTTAACTGCCCTCCGCCCCTAGAGAACAAAATTTCTAAACGTATACCCCTTCCAACTCGCATATAAACTGTATTAGAAACTTGACACTGTATTAGAAATGGACAGATGGACACGCTCACGTCATCACATCTACATGGCGCCATCTTACCCATGCCTCCCCACTTCAAAAACAGCCTAACGGCCTGACCCTAAATAGTCGAAAGGGATAGTGCCATAAATTAGAAAGGGATTTCGACCCTGAACCGCTGTCATACTTCGGTTTTGTAGGAAGTGTCCTTTCTGTACGGAAGTGCTATTCTGTGGTTACGGCCTAGCCTCGACATTAAGCGACTGGCTTCGGCTAAGGCGAAAACCATAGGTGGGAACGAAAGGTCCGATCGCTGTGTCTCGCTCCAACCTATGGTTTTCGCCTTAACCAAAGCCAGTCGCTCAATGTCGTGGCCAAGCCGTAACCACAGAATAGTACTACCGTACAGAAAGGACACTTCCTACAAAACCGAAGTTTGACAGCGGTTCAGGGTCGAAATCCAAAGGGATTTCAGGTTCTTACTAGCTAATTAGAAAGCTAATTTATGGCACTATCCCTTTCGACTATTTAGGGTTGTCAAAATTAAAGTATGTAATAATCTTATCTGTGGTCGTGCACGCAAAGGGACCTCAAGTTGACAACAAGTGGTGTCAACCCTAATAATTGCTCGGAGCAATGCTGAGCCGAACGGAGCCGAGTTTGCCCGAAGTCAGGAGTGTCTCCCCACTGACGTAACCATAACCAACGGCGCATAAGACCTTTCTCGACAAACATGTATGGAAATATGAATATCACTTGAGACGTGAGAGACGTTGAATAATTCCAGAATAATGTATTATGAACGGTCATAAATAAAACATGGCGCTCATCAAATTAAGTATTTTGAGGGCGTTTTGGGGTGGAAACATTTATTAACTAAATAACCCTCTAGTTGTCGTATAAGAGTTTTGCGTCTTTTAGCAAATACTTAAATGGTTAGCCCATGCGCCTTGTAGCTTCAGAGGCACAAGCAAAAAGATTAGATAGTATAGAGGACTCCTGTCATAGTAAAATTTGTAGTCACTGTAAATTTACTGCCATCTATCGACACACGACTAAAACTCAATATAAACACGTATAAAATTATCAAAAAATGTATATATATGGATAAATGATTTTATTATTTTTATGTCATTTTGACCCATGTTCATTCACTGATATCTATGTGTTAAAATTGTTAAATATGAAACGGTGTCGTCACGCCATCTAGCCGAGAATAGGCCAAAGATGTGTGCGTCATCTATCCGAGAATGACTCTTTCTCAATTTCCGACTTATTCATCTTATACGAAGTTACATGTCTTTGGCACAAGTGAAGATAGTGAATCTATTCACTATGTGATATAACATTTTGATCAATACATCGATACAGCTACTTCTGACTCTATTGCATTTAACAACTATCTCAATTTAGATGGATACCATAATCTTAAATACATACCTAAAACAGTGTATAGTGTATGTAATGTACTATCAATATCATCCACATTGTTAACTAACAATTATAAACCTTATTCCATAGATATAAGGTCCATATTCTGGTAAGAATTTTGCTGATATATATTATTTGCAATAGAGAACTCTAATTCAACTGAATAAAGTATGTATTTCAATGTTCTGTGGATAGTGACATGAATAAAGCCAATTAAAGAGTGAATGTTACCTAACAAAATTAGCGAAGTTTCATATTCATTTTAATTGAAACCTTAATAGTGTAATGTTAGAGTTCATTCTAAGTTATACTGACTATTGTCATACAAATATATAATAGGTATTTTTTATAATTATGAAATGAATAAAGGTTTAAGAAAAATTAACATACCTAATTGGCCCTGACATTTCATATACATACCTACTTAATATAACTTATTTTGTTTCAATGACTTTACATTAATGATATTTCTTTTAATGAGATTAATGAGCGACAGTTTACTTCAAGTAATAGTACATTTCGATGCTAGTGCGGAAGGTATGTCATTACTTCACGAGTACCGAGACACGAGCCGCAGGCGAGTGGCAAGACTCGGGACGAGTGAAGAATGACATTTCCGCACGTGTATCGAACGACGTTTTTTAATACAGTTGCGAAAAAATAAGAAAAACATTGTTAATCGTACACTAAACAAAAGTGGTAACAGTGACAGCTCGGTTAGACGTCGTCTTTAAGTATATTATATCTATGGGCGTTTGGCAGCTATTCCGTTCCATTCAGTCAACTTATTAAGAACGGAATTTTCAATATTGAATATTAAAAAATAAACGTGTTATAATGATGAAGAGGTAAGTAATTAAATATGAAATATGTAATATTTTTCGTATTCTTACATTAACGGTAGGTTTTTATGCTGATTACGACGTTTAAAGGAAACTAATATTAACACTCATCAATAAGTAGTCGTGAATTGGAACAAGTATAAATTTAAAAAAATTGGAAAAGTAAAAAGCACTAGTTCGAGATAACCAACTTTCCGCACGCTAAACAGCTACGTAAAGTAGCACTTTTTGAGCAACTGTATTAAAAAATATATATACAGTGGTACAACTAAACGAAATTAATAACTAGCTTAAATCTAAAATAGGCCCCTGAGGCATTGTATCAAGTTACATGTACCTAAGATATAGTTCAGTACCTAACATTACTAGCCTCCTAATTAAAGGCTCAGTCATACAAATGAAAATCCAAAATTTTCCACTGAAATTTGAACCTATAATGTAGGACAGAGTTGATTTTGCATTGTTTGAAAATTAAATGAATCAAAGCAAAAGTGACTCTGTTCCAATTGAATATGATTTAGATTTCATTGAGAAGAAATATAGGTTGGACCTTAGGCCTTAGGAGGATTGAGCCTTGTGAGATATTATTCAACCTATTTATGTGTAAATTATTAAATAAATCATACAGAGGAAACCTTTAGAAGGAGTTATAATAATGATGACCTGCAGACCTTGGGTAAAGGTCCCAATTAAAAATAAGGTAATAAATTGGTTAGAAGATAAAAATTACGATCAGGTGGAAGACTTGCTAGGATATGTAGCCTAGCCAAGCCACACAAGTACACACACACACACGCACGCACGCACGCACGCACGCACGCACGCACGCACGCACGCACGCACGCACGCACGCACGCACGCACGCACGCACGCACGCACGCACGCAGGGAGACTTACAGGGAGACACCAGCCATTGGTAAAATATGTACTGGTTTTTAATGAAATAAAGAATTTTGAATTTTTTTTTGTATTTTGTAATTCATATACAACCGTAAACTTGCTCAAACATGTCTGCCATGCCTAATTTTGCCCAACTTAAAAAACAGTAATACTCCACCAACTCTGTCCATACACAAATTCCTAATAATGATTATTGATTTACTAAACCAAGCCAAGCGCCAAGCGGACCCCAGGCTCCCATGAGCCGTGGCAAAATCCCGGTACAACATAAGGAAGATGATGAATGATTAACTTACTCTAATGGGGTTGACAACCATCAAAGATTTGCATAGATGACACCAGCATTTTAGGTTTTCCCGGTCTCTAGTTTTGATCTATGAGATTTAGCTTAAAGGGCTGGCATCCAGGACAGGAAAGTTAAAAAAAAAAGAACAAGAATTGGACACAATTCTAAGAATTGACAGGAAAGCCTATGCTGGCTCCATAATTATATTGTAAAATACTTGGACCAGCCAACCCTACTATAAAGATAAAATAATGATTCAATGAATATGCTTCAGGAGAAACTATACTTTGAATATGATTCAGGAGAAACTATACTTTATAAGATAAAATTATTTTATTGAAATGCCCATGTAACCGTCAGAAATTGTAATAACTATAGATATACATATAAATAATTCTTGCATTTAGAATGAAAACGAAATATGAGGATACAGCATTATAAATATGATGTACTATCTTCTATTTTCCTATTAAACTAGTTACTGTACATAAGAATTAAGACTCCTGATTTATTAGTTTTCAGAAATATATCCCTGTAATGCACCAGCTTAATCAAAACTTCTGTTAACATTAATCTTCATTTATAAAAATTATAAATAGACTAGAGCTTCAAAATAAAAAGTTCAACAACACAGCAAGCAATTAAAATAATTTGAATTCCTGCCAACACTACAAAAACAACAGTAAGTTTTTTTAAACTCACCGGTATATGACGTAGAACTGTACGAATCTGCCGACGATGCCGACAACGATCTACTTCTATATCTTGCAGATTTTTTTAGGGCTCCAGACTTGACCCTGGGTCCTTCAAACTTCCCAGCAGCCCCTTCTACAGTGGAGCCCCCTCGCACTTGCCCGGGGTCTGTTACAGGACTATCGCTGGCCACATTCGCCGCAGAAACACTTTCTTTCCGATGCTGATTGGGTTCTCCGTGGCCATCAGACATTTTTTATTTAAAAAAATGTAGAAATTTTTTTACGGTTTTCGTGACTTCCTACTAGTAGAACGGTGGGTTAAATTATTTAATCAATAAATTATAAATGTACTAAAAAATAATACCGTTTTATGTAAGCGCGTAAAATAAAAATATCAATAATAACACCACAATTTAGCCGCAACGGCTATACTTCTTTTATACTAACGAATAAACACAAATTACGGTAATAAATAAATTCTTTGGTTTAATTAATACAGTTCTTTTAAAGCTTTTTGCATTTTGGTTAAAATAAGTAATACTATAGCGGAAAATCGTTTTTCCAGCTACACTTCCGCCCGTAGTTTTACACCCCTCCACTTCACCCCCTGAAATGACTGAAATGTCATTTTTCGATCGGCCCAAGATCCGGTGACATAAGTTGTCAAAAACCGGTATTTATCGACGTTTTCATGTAAGGTCAATAACCTTTTATTTACTATACTTCGTTTTTTTTAGCATTAGAAATTAGGTAAACAATCTTGATGTGTCTTTTAATTGAAAAACACATTTTAAAAATAAGTTACGGCAAATATGTAACAAATTATGAATCTAATACGATCATTTATATTCTTCTGCTTTCATAAGTGATAATTATTGATTTTTAAAAAGTGTTTTTCAATTAAAAGACATGCCAAGATCGCTTACCTTCTTTCAAGTTCTTTCTAATGCTAAAAAAAACGAACTATAAAATGATTAAAGCGTTAGTTATAATACATTTTTAACAAGCCTTAATTACGTTTTATTATAAACTTTTGTTTAATCGCTTTGTAAATAAATTGAAACAGAAATATACGTTGTCAATTTATTAAACCGGCTTTATCGTAAATCCACGTATACCGTTTCGGGACGTCACTAGTCTTACCAATATGGCAGTGATACGTATGACAACTGCAACTCCACTACACAGCTAGGAAATAATAACTTATTATTTGTTCATAATACTTTATTTGGTGAGTAAAACTACGAGAAATTACCTTAAAAACAATATAAGTAAGCGATGGCTGGTAAAATTATAGTTCGAGTTTGATTTATAAAACGTGTCAGAGCTGCGAGAAAAGGTCAATTTTGAAATCTGTCGTGGTTTTTACCGGCATATATTTGCATTTACGTGAGAAATAAGCAGCACACATGTGTAACATGTGTGTTACGAGCGTATTAAAATAAACATAGTAAGAATGGGATACTATTTTAATTGATTCTTGTGCGTATTACTTGATTTTGTGGTAAGCGATTTGATGCTTCACTCAAATCTATAATTCTGTATAGACGTATTTCCCCAAGTCGTGTCTTAAATGCAGCTTTCTTTGTTCCATCCTGCTGCTTATTACCGATTACGGAGTTGCGGTGTTTCTCTAATCGTATCACATGTTTACGTCCGTATATGTGATACTGATATGTCGCGATTTCATACGCATTGTTTACATATGACATTAGCCAATCCTATTTATTCACAAGTTGTTATTTATGAAAGAACATTCGTCAAAACAATCATGTTTGTGACTCATATTTTATGGTTTTAAGTAATATTATGTGGTGCTGCTATTAGTCATCATTTATGTTGTATGTTAACCTATGTGTGTGTACAACATATCTAATTTGATGGAAATAAAATGAACACAAGTTAGTTTGGTGCTATAATCTAGATATTTACCCTATGTAACAAAATTTGTGATCCCTAGTACTTAAATGTCCAGAACTGAGTGTGAGCTTGCTAGGGCTAGGCCAACTTAGGGTGTCCAGGTAAAATCTGGACATGCCCAGCATTTTATGCCCCTGTATAGCTAAATGTTCACGTATCCAGTCTTTTAGGGTTCTAAGAATATGTCTGTCATCATCATCTCAGCCATAAGATGTCCACTGCTGAACATAGGCCTCCCCCTTAAACCTCCATACGTGCCGGATGGGGGGTGAATGCCATAATGGCAGGCGGGTTGGCGAACGCAGTCGAGCACACCGAATTTGAGGGACGCTGCTGCCCATCCACCGGTGGTCTTAATATGTCTGTGGTTGTGTCTAATTGCCACGACTCTTATCATACATTCTATATGGGTCGTGGCAATTAGCCTGAACATTTTTTTTTAGAATGACCTGATGGTCATTAACAAATTAACTATGGCTAATAATTGTATTTCTGGATTTATGCATATTTCAACCATAATTCATAATTTTTTTGGTTTATTTTATTATGTTTATACAGTGTTTTTTTAAACTCTGTTAACTTTGGAGTAAGGCTAAGTACATTTAAGGAAACTGAATGGCATATTTAATTTTCTAGTCTTTTTATTTACTTTATATTTTCGCAAAAGCAAATGCTGCCTCATAGCGTTGTTGTAACATGGGCATGCTACAATTGAAAACTTTGATAGGGTTGTGGCAGTTATTTTCTTCCAGCTTTAGTTTTCGTCCACTTGATTTGAATATAAACCTACATTGCTGCACAAATTTGGACTTATTACGATCCTTAATGTCTAAACAGTTTATCTACATAAAAATTATAAGTATCAAATTAAAAATGAAATATATTATTTGCTAATCCGTCAAGTGAACGAAAACTAGAGCATGGACAGAAACTAGCGCAATGAGCCTATATCTTAAATAGCATAAATAATTATGATACAGTCAAGTGGACGAAAACTAGCGCAAAGACCCTGTACCTTCTTCTTTCCATCCTGTTACCCCCTGCTGGGGTGTAGGGCTCGAATCTTTTTCTTCCACTGACTGTCCTGGGCAGCTTGGGTAGCCTCCTCCCACCCCATCCCCAATACCCTGTATCTTAAATAGTGTTTGGCTTGAGAGGATCCTAGCAGGTTGTTTCGATGGTAATAAGACAAGCCTTGAAGATTATCGTGTATTGCATTATGTAGGCGGATTACATGGATGACTTACATCTTAACGTAGGTACAGATACAGCGAGTATAGGTTCTATGTGGTTACTATCCGGTGGCAGAGCAGAAAGAGGGCTAGAGCGAATGGTGTCTGAGTTTATATATGGTAATCGTTCACTCCCGAGTGAACTCTCCGCGGAGTGAATGGGATATGTCATTCGCCCTCGCCTGACCAATCAATCAATGCAGCCAATATTAACATTATAATTAAGGGCTAGTGAGGCGGTGCGACGCCACAAGTGTTTACGATATGTTTTTTTTTTAAATAAACTATTTGTATTTGATATAGCACATAATGTCGACCCCGGGGCGCGGGCGCGGCTACTCGGGCCGCCACCATCTGCGCTCCCCTCGGCCCGGCGACGACGATGCGCGCGCCTTGGCTGAATTGAGCCCCAGAGCTACAGGTACATAGTTTATATTATCATCATCAGTTCGCCCACTTTATTTTTTAAATAAATACCAGTGTAAGTTTACAGCTCTAGATATGCCAAAACACTCATACTCTAAATACATAGTCATAACTATCTCTAGGATCTAGAGATTAAAAAAAGGCCTGAAACTATACTAATCTACATAGGTACTCGTAGAGTAAAAAAAAACTACTTTGTAAATCCTGATACTATACTAATTTACATAGGTTGAGTTTAAAAACATCCTGATTTATGTTGTAAATTCGGCCACTTGTCTGCGAATATGTCTGCGTTTTGGACTGTAGCTAAGATGCTACACTGTTGAGCATAGGCCATTGTAGGGTTCCGTACCCAAGTGGTAAACAGGGGACTCTATTGCTTAGACTCCACTGTCTGTCTGTCACCAGGCTGTATCTCATGAATTGTGATAGCTAGACAGTTGGAATTTTCACAGATGATGTATTTCTGTTGCCGCTATAACAACAAATACTAAAAATAAAATAATATAAATATTTAAGTGGGGCTCTCATACAACAAGCCTGGTTTTTCTTGCGTAATGGTACGGAACCCTTCGTGCGGGAGTCCGATTCGCACTTGGCCGGTTTTTTTCGAGTATGTCACTTGGCTTCTAAAATAGTGTTTACAACCCACTTCATATTTTACAATGTAGTCATAACTAACTACGGTTACAGAGAGCCTTTTCAAGGTCAGAAAGTAGTAATTAATAGGGATTAAGGACCCGTAGGGACCCTTTGAGAACACTTAAGATTATTTTCCTGTTCCCGTGACAAAACCATCCTTCCAAATATCGACTCTATTTCCAAAACTAAAGGATTCAAATTACAACAACCGCTCTTACAGGTATACGGCTAACTTTAACAATGATGTTACCACCGAACACACTATAATACTTACCTACCGCCACCGCTACATCTCACTCACACTTGCACAGTCGTAGCAGGAGAGAAAGAGATGATAATATGAGGCATTATCTATGAAAAGGGACCTTATTGTCGATGGCGCTTACGCTGCACAGCGTCGCGCGGTATTGTATTTATATTGGAGCATCGTTAATAATGACGTAAGTGCCATCGACAATAAGGTCCCTTTTCATAGATAACGCCACATATAATCTCCTTTATAACATTTCGTCAACCTTATTGTAAAGATGTAAGGTCCATCGATACTCAAATAAAGATGTAGGTACCTGTTAGTTTTTACTACCTGTAAAGCTACCTGTCACTTTAAAGTACAATGCCCACCCTCACCATAGTATTATATACCGCGATCATACGTAGACGGGTCTCTAATATTGTTTCCCATAAAATTTTAAGTCATAAATTATTTGTTTGTCCGCATTTTCGTTAGTCATAAATCATAATATGGTTTTACTCAAACGCGTAACTTTTCGGGCTTGCTATAAAACAAACCTAACCTATCTATAGGATAACCTGACGAAAATCCTGAAAAGTTAACGGTTTCAGAATTATGACTAATGATAATCTGACAATCATTACATTATGACTTTCGATAATTATGTCAAACAAGGAGATCCGGTCGTATAGACATTGTAGTTATAATTAAGTTCATTGTGGTGTACCTGTTAGCTTCCTGTATTCGAGCCGAAATAGTGATAAGACTGATAAATATAATTAATAATTTGAATACAAAAATGGGTGTCGAAAAAGCTACGGAGCCTGATATTCCTGATACTACAGGTAATATGTAATACAATACATATACAAATCCTCTTTTGCACAACCTCATTAAAACATTTACAGAGAGACATACATAATACACGGTGTAACATGAGGAAACAATAATTTTAACAGCGTATTCCTGATCATATTTAGAGACAAAAATAACCTATAAACTTTTTTGAAATTCGCCTAGTTTCAAGATAATTTAATTTAAAAAAAAGTTTTTGTTGTTACATAGTGTAAAAGACCTTTTTGATGGTGATGTTGGTGCTATGGGACGTAGTATTAATATCCTTATTGATAGATGTCAAAAAAATAAGTTCAAAAACTAAAACCCGACTACTGCAAATCGCGCTCTAAAAAGTATGAAACAAGATAGAATTCTTATCGAAAATTATCAAGCAGGAAATATTATAAATGTTACCATTTTTTTATATAAAAATACAACGTAATATAATTTACAGATTTTTTTATATATTTACAGAGATTCAGAGGATCGCCGTGGTCGTATGCCACGATTATAAACTTAAAAGTAATGTGGCATACGACCACGGCTATTATATATATTTCATACTTTTTAGAGCGCGATTTGCAGTAGTCGGGTTTTAGTTTTTGAACTTATTTTTTATTTAATTAATTTTGGGGTCATGATTTCGTTACTAACTTTTTGAAGTCACTTTATATTACTTTTGCGAGGGCGTCCTCAGTACAGAAATGCACGCAGAGCGCCGCCTATATCGGGCTACGCCCTTTAGTGCCTATGAGGGCGCCGAAGGCGCCCGGTTTTGGAACGCGTTTGTCGGGCTCCGCCCGACTCTTTTAGTATGAGGGCGCCGAAGGCGCCCGGCTTTGGATCGCGTACGTCGGGCTACGCCCGACACTTTTAGTATGAGGGCGCCGAAGGCGCCCGGCTTTGCAACGCGTACGTCGGGCTCCGCCCGACTCTTTTAGTATGAGGGCGCCGAAGGCGCGCGGCTTTGGAACGCGTACGTCGGGCTACGCCCGACACTTTTAGTATGAGGGCGCCGAAGGCGCCCGGTTTTGGAACGCGTTTGTCGGGCTCTTTTAGTATAGGGGCGCCGAAGGCGCCCGGCTTTGGATCGCGTACGTCGGGCTACGCCCGACACTTTTAGTATGAGGGCGCCGAAGGCGCCCGGCGTTGCAACGCGTACGTCGGGCTCCGCCCGACTCTTTTAGTATGAGGGCGCCGAAGGCGCCCGGCTTCGGAACGCGTACGTATCTTGTAAAAAAATTGACCGTTTCATACTCGTACATTTTGGCTGATCAGGACTTCTATACCTATTCACGTTATAAAATGTTGCAGGACATTAAAAAAACACCATGTATAGCAGCCAAACAAATTTCTTTTGCAAAAACCTTCTTGTATCGCCGTAGTCGCGTAACACGCGGATAGAATCCAGAGCGCTTGTAGATTCATAGTTCGAATCACCTAACCGATAAATTTATGTTTTATCTGGCGCATGCAAGCAAAGCCGGGTGCAAAAGCTAACAATATTTATATATTTGAAATGTGCTAATTGAGCTCTTTGCAATGATGTATAACACATCATCATTACTTAATTTTAGTTTTTTGGTTCGTGACTTTATGACCTCTAGAGGGCGCATTGTTCATTTCTTTGTGACGCCATATAGCCTATAACCAGCGGACGATTAAGACGATTCGAATGACACATCGTTTGTTAAATTATAATAAGTACTTTAGAAGTTATGAGGGAACAGATGAACGTACATACATACATACATACATACCCACATACATACCGGTCAAAATCATAACCCTCCTTTTGCGTTGCCGTAGTCGGGTAATTATAATAAGTACTTTAGAAGTTATGAGGGAACAGATGAACATACATACATACATACATACATACATACCCACATACATACCGGTCAAAATCATAACCCTCCTTTTGCGTTGCCGTAGTCGGGTAAAAAGTGACAAGTAACACTTTGCAACAAGTAGGTTTTACGAAAAAAAAATTAAAAATGAAATTTAAGTGACAAGTTTACCAATAACATTTATTTTTTATGTACAAATACATTCATAAAAATGAAAAAACCCAACAAAGAAAAAAAAATTTTTTTAGCGAAATTGACCTAAACTTATATTAAATTTTTTCCTTCTTTTGACCTCAGAAATGCGCGGTTAAAATTATTCGGTTTCCTCATGTTACACCGTGTATATGAAGACAGAGGCAACAAAAGGCCAAAACAAACAAAATTCAAAACGGGAGGGGAAATTTCAAAACATAATAAGAAGAGGTTGAATTTCATCTAATTTCACTCCGTCATTATTGAACCAATTTGTAAAATCTCTTTTAAAACTTAGTTAATAAAATACTAAGTTTTTTTTGAAACTACTAATAATAATATGGACTGATGCTAGATCCAGAAGATTTATTATATTAAATCAAAATAATTTTTTAAATCATTTATTTACATACAATATATCTACAGTGGTACTACTAAACGAAATTAATAACTAGCTTAAATCTAAAATAGGCCCCTGAGGCATTGTACCAAGTATGCTGGCGGCATTTCCCCGCTGTATCGCAATGCTGATACGTTGTGCGAGGTAGCCGCCAGCTCTTCGGTCACCAGTTACGTCAACCAGACGCTTCGCGATTTCTGCGAAAGATTTATTTATATTTATTTATTAATATAAATGATATTTTAATAGGGTAAAGTAGGTAAGGTTTCCATGAAACTAATCCTAATCTACAAGGTAGTTAAGCCGGTTCCTTTGTTAAGTTAGTTTCAGAACGAATTTTATGTTCGTGCGTTGCCAAAGAGCCACCTTCATGCCTCTTACCCTTATTTTTTTTTTACTAAACTAACAATCGTATCTGTTTCATTTCACAAAATAACATATTATGGGTGATTTTCATTTGGCCTTTAAAATTTAACACATAGTAATCTAAAATTACCATTTTATTCTAGATAAATTTTATTTTATAAAATATAACAAATGAGAATCACCCAACATCATTCACTCATCATCCCATTAATAATCGAAACAATTTAAAGCTCCCATGTTCACAGACAAAGAGCCCAAACAGGAGAAAGAGAAGGAAGATGTGGGAGATAAGGAGAGGAAGAGAGAGGAAGTGAAGTATCATGTGAGCGGAGAAGATGAAACGGCTTTGAAAGAGCTGCTGCAGATTGAGGAGCAGTTTACTCCGCTTCTGACATTGGTAAGTTAAACAGAAAGAGAAAGAAGTGGGAGAGGGAGAGAGAAGGAAGTATCATGTCAGCGGAATGAGGCGGCTTTGAAAGAGCTGCTGCAGATTGAGGACTCCGCAACTGACATTGGTGAGTTTTGGTCTTTAATTATTATAAGCAGAAAGAGAAAGATGTGGAAGACAGGGAGAGTAAGAGAGAGAAGGAAGTATCATATCAGCGGGATGAGGCGACTTTGAAAGAGCTGCTACAGATTGAGAAGCATTACACACCGCTTCTGACATTGGTGAGTTTTGATCATTACCAATATTATAGACGGAAAGAGAAAGAAGCGGAAGACAGAAAGAGTAAGAGAGAGGGAAGTATCATGTGAGCAGAGAAGATGAAACAGCTTTGAAAGAGCTGCTGCAGATTGGGGCAGTACACTCCGCTTCTGACATTGGTGAGTTTTGGTCTTTAATTATAATAAACAGAAAGAGAAAGATGTGGGAGACAGGGAGAGGAAGAAAGAGGGAAGGAGGGGTATAATGAAGCCCTTGAATATATGTTGTTACTTTATCGCCAAAGGGCGGGATTAAGGACGATACGTGCCTATGTCAAAAATTTAAAGGGCCATATGTACTGTAAAACGATGTATAGTCAAAGAATTTAATTTACTACCCATTTTGTACTTTGTCACTGTGACAAAGTACGAAATGGGTCGGAAATTAAATTCTTTGACTGTACAGTACACCTGTGAAAAGGTAATTCGCAACTCGTGTCGATTTCAATTCATCGCCACTCGTTGCGAATGTCCTACTTTTCGCACTTGTATAGTAATTACTATTTCTTTTCAGTTGGAACAGTTCTCGCCGGGCGAGGACGGAATCGCGTTCAACAGGAAATTGAAGCATTTCGAGACTACGGTGTCCAGCATATGCCCTGATGAGACGCGCCTGCAGTAAGTTTATTTTAGCTTTACCGCTACAGATAGAAAGTTACAGAAGTAGTTACAATACATAGACTAGGAATCCTCCAGACCAGCGGTCGGCAACCTTTTAGCAGCCAAGGGCCACATAGTAGTTAACGGAGGTGACGCGGGCCGTACTTTGTTAATATTTATGACTTTATGAGACATTGTCGTTGGTCACTATTACATACAAAATAGCCGAGGTGGCACTCGGGCCGCATGTGACAGGTTCACGAGCCGCATGCGGCCCGCGGGCCGCAGGTTGCCGACCGCTGCTCTAGACCGAGTTTAGAGCAAATATTTCATGCAACCGATGATGCCAAAAATGCGGGGGTGCGCGGGACGAGGTGAGCGAAGTCCCGTGCCGTGATTGGTCCGTTCAAAGACACTTTCGACTCGAACATGGAGTAAAATTACCGTATGCGTGGCAGAGGGGGTAGCGCGACTATGCTCAGTCTGGAGGTTATTTTGTCTGTGTTACAATTATTGTAATACCATAGTGTAAAGAGTAAAGCTGGAAACAAATTATCGGACGCGGCTGACGGGCGCGACATAAAAGTGTGCACAGTGTTCGGGACGTGGCTTGCGGACGCGCAACAACGCTTAGTCCACAAAGAACTGTAGACGAAGAAACATGCATTTTTGTAATCCTTTAATTTGAGATTATACAGTAATTCCATGTTGCGAACACACTCGATAATTCTTTCCTCCATTTTTACCGTACGCACGTCCAAGCTCTCGCGTAATCCGCGTCCTTCTGGCGCAGTGACGCGTCCCGCACCCCGTGCATACTACTGCATACCGTCCGCGGACGTTTTCGGCTGACAGGAACATCCAGCGCGCCAGATTTCTGTCGGACGTCCGAAGGCTCAAGGTCTGCACAAAGTTACGTCCACGGCTTACCTCCGATAGTTTGCACAGTTCAGTGTATATTCATTATCTAGATACCTATAAGTCGCGGCTGTGAGCCGCGTCGGTCAGCCGCGTCCGATAATTTGTTTCCAGCTTAACAGTGGACCGACGCCTTTCATGGTTGCGTAAATACCAACACCGCACAACAACCGTATAAGTACACAGTAGGGTTGTCACAGACTTTTAAAGTTACTATAATACACGTTAGCCCTGTAAGTAGTACCGAGCTACTAACAATGGCGATGTACGTAGCTCGGGTGCGCGCGACCCGCCCCTCGCACCCCGCACGATTGCTCTGTCTAGACGGCTTCGTCGAATGATAAGTTAGCAGTGGCGGCTCCATAAAAGCCGATTCCCACCGGCTTGCCTGTTTTTGGACGTTTGAGCAGAGTTGTAAAGGAAATATGTAAGCCAAATTAGCCCCGGCTTGCCTATGGATATGTTTGCCACTGTAGAGGGGCCCACTGATTAACAGCTCGTCCGGCGGACTGTTAATCAGTGGGCCCCTTAAGTTAGTCATATTAAACCAATAGATAGCTGGGATGGGTTTGTTACGTTGCTGTCCAGAAATAGAAGCCTCGCGTTCAACTCACGGAACGAGACGAAAATCTTCACGTTCTACGATATGCCTAGGAATTTCACGATCTGCCCGATCTTACGATCGGCGGACTTTTTTTGTTACTAGTTCGGCCAAACTAATTTATGTATAAACTTTACAGACAAGCTTTCGGCTCGTTCCGCGCGGCGGCGCTGCTGTCGGCCGTGACGTCACGCAAACTGGCGGCCGTGGGTGCCTCCTTCACGCGCCAGTCACGACAACAGTTACTGCGCGGCGCTCTACTAAACGTCGTTATGCAGGGGACATTCTCTAGTGAGTATCTATGTTTATGACCCGGTATTAAAGAGTTTTAGCCACGTTATCAGTGTCGCTGCTGTCGGCCGTGACGTCACGTAAACTGGCAACAGTGGGCGCCTCCTTCACGCGCCAGTCACGACAGCAGTTACTGCGCGGCGTTCTGCTAAACATCGTTATGCAGGGGACATTCTCTAGTGAGTATCTATGTTTATGACCCGGTATTAAACAGTTTTTTATCAGTGTCGCTGCTGTCGGCCGTGACGTCACGTAAACTGGCGGCCGTGGGTGCCTCCTTCACGCGCCAGTCACGACAACAGTTGCTGCGCGGCGCTCTACTAAACGTCGTTATGCAGGGGACATTCTCTAGTGAGTATCTATGTTTATGACCCGGTATTAAAGAGTTTTAGCCACGTTATCAGTGTCGCTGCTGTCGGCCGTGACGTCACGTAAACTGGCAGCAGTGGGCGCCTCCTTCACGCGCCAGTCACGACAACAGTTGCTGCGCGGCGCTCTACTAAACGTCGTTATGCAGGGGACATTCTCTAGTGAGTATCTATGTTTATGACCCGGTATTAAAGAGTTTTAGCCACGTTATCAGTGTCGCTGCTGTCGGCCGTGACGTCACGTAAACTGGCAGCAGTGGGCGCCTCCTTCACGAGACAGTCACGACAACAGTTACTGCGCGGCGCTCTACTAAATGTCGTTATGCAGGTGACATTATCTAGTGAGTATCTACGTCGTTACGCAAGGGACATTCTCTAGTGAGTATATATTTATAAACTGGTACAGATGTAGTGCATGCGTACAAGGATGGAAGGAAGATAAATACACTACCTAAATTAATTGTAGATTATGTTAGCTTGGAGGTTAGGGGGCAGGAAGATAAACAAACGTGCTCGCTTATAGAAGTCCTGTAATCGACTGATCGGTCGGCCGTTGGACGCAGCCAACGGTACTTAGCCTATGCGTACATACTTATAGCTACAACATCCCTCCACCCTTAGCCTAAAAATATTTCTTATAATTAACTACGTTACGGGGCCGTTTTGATGGCTCATGAGATGGTCGGTCAGAAAGACCCGTAGAAGCCGCCGCAGTGTTCTGCGCCGGCGGCGGCGGCGGCGGGGCCGCGCCGACCTGGAGCGGCGGCGGTGCCTCGGCGTCCTGAGGGAGCGCAGGATTCGCAGGGGCGACATGACTCTCGGCACTGGTGGCGGCGAGTGTCAAACCCTCTTCGCAGTCGGCCCAGTTGTCGGAGGCGACAAGGTCAGGTGCTGCCGGTGCATGCACCGTCGAGGTGGATTCGGCCTGAAGTTGCTGACTGGAACCCGAAGACGTTGGTGACAATATGATGGCCGGCATATCCATCTCATTCAGTGAAAGTTGAGCATTATTACCACTCTCTCTTTCGCGCCAACTCACAACGTTCTCCCCTTTATATTTTAAAAGTTGATTTGAGTGTTTTTTTAACACAGTATTGCAACCGAGTAAGCTAACTAGGTATACAGTAGCACCGAGTCTTTTTACTATAATACCTTTCACCCAGCTCGTTTTTTGAGCTTTATAAATTTTAACTAAAACTATTTCTTTATCTAAGAACTCCACCACACGGTTACCACCATAACTAATAGCCTGCGAGCACTGTTTTTGTTTTACAACTTCGTCGAGTGTTGCGTTAAGAGGAGGTGGTTGTTTACATTTTAATAAATCTAATCTGCTACGTAACTTGGCTCCGAATAAAATTTCGGCAGGTGATTTTCCTGTTGTACTGTGAATAGAGTTTCTATAATTGAACAAAAATTCATTTAACTTACACGGCAAATCTCTTTTCTTATAACCGGATACAATGATACCCTTAATAGCATTTTTAACAATTTTTACAAATGATTCCGCTTGTCCGTTACTTATAGGGTTGTATGCCGGTGATGTTACATGTGCTATGCCATTTAAACTGCAAAAATCCCTAAACTGAGCGGAAACAAAAGAACTCGCGTTATCCGAACATATTGTGTGAATTAAACCAAATCTCGACATAACATCACACAGCTTTTCAATCACGACTTGAGTACTCGACCCCGAAGATATGTCATAACATTCTACCCATTTAGAGTAGGCATCGACAATTATTAGGTAAAGTTTGTTATTTATAGGTCCTAGCATGTCAACATGTACACGATACCAAGGCTGGGGAGGGTACTCCCAGCAGGCAAGGGGGGCGCGGGGAGGGGAGGGCCTCAGCCCGGCGCAAACGCTGCAGCTGGCAACAAAGCATTCAATATCAGCTGACATGCCTGGCCACCAAAACCGGTTCCGCGCTTCTAACTTCATCTTAGTGCTACCTAAATGACCCTTATGCAGTTCTGAGATTATTTGTTTCCGACAGTTTGTTGGAATCACAACCTTGTGTCCACGTACTAAGCATGAGTTTTCTAATGATAGTTCGTGTCTGCAGCTGTAGTACGGTGTCAAGCGCTTATCGCTATTCTTTTGTGGCCATCCATTTAGCACGTTATTTATAACATCTGATAATAATGGATCAGATTTAGTATAACATATTATGTCATCTAGGCTTAAAAAGCGAACACCGTCGTAAACAAAATTAATATAAGTAGCTTTATCTAACAACTCATCGTCATGGTTAGTGCATGTGTCTGTGGCACAAGTTGTGGCACGACTCAAAAAATCAGCTGTGTTGTGGGCACTACTCACGTATTCTATCTTAAAGTTATACGAGGCTAGAAATATAGCGTAGCGTTGCAACCTGTTAGCTGTGACTTCCGGTATACCTTTGTTAGGGTTAAAAATTGATAGGAGGGGCTTGTGGTCAGTTCTTAATACAAAAGGGGTGGATCGGCCGTACAAGTACTGATGGTACTTACGAATACCAAAGATAATAGAAGTAGCTTCTTTTTGTATTTGACTGTACGATTTTTCAGCTGAGGTGAGCGAACGAGACGCATACGAAATTGGTCTTTCAGGGCAGCCTTTTTCTTTTTGGGATAAAATGGCTGCCAAGCCAGTTGGTGACGCGTCAACTGTCAGAAACAGATCTGCATCTGGGTTGAAGTGTGCTAAAACTTCATCAGATGCCAGTATATTTTTTATGTTCGTCACTGCCATTTCATGTTTGGCCTCCCATGACCACGGGGTGTTTTTTTGCAATAAAGAGTGCAAAGGTTGCAAGATGGATGCGGCATTTTTGACAAATGATCTATAATAATTTACTAGTCCAAGAAAAGACTTCAATTCGGTTACGTTAGAAGGAGTTTTCGCCTCTAAAATGGATTTTATTTTATCAGGCGATTTATGGAGTCCGTTACGATCGATTATAAACCCTAAATAAGTAACGGAGTCTTGGAACAGGGAACATTTGCTACTTTGTAGCACTAACCCTGCGTCCTGCAAACGTTTGCATACTTCTTGCAGCCTATGCAAATGCTGATCATGATTTTCCCCAGTGACCAAAATGTCGTCCTGGAACAAAAGGACCCCCGGTATTCCGGACAAGAGGCTTTCAATTGTACGTTGAAAAATAGCCGCTGAACTAGACAAACCAAAAACGAGGCGCGTGTACTTATATAAACCCTTATGAGTGTTTATGCATGTTAACATCTGTGACTCGTCGCTAAGCACTAACTGATTATAGGCACGGGATAAATCAAGCTTTGAGAATTGCTGCCCGCCGTGCAGTTTCGTAAACAATTCTTCAATTCTGGGGAGGGGATACTTCTCAACTTCTAATTGTTTGTTAAGGGAAACCGAGTAATCTGCACATATTCTAATTTTGCCGTCCTTTTTGAGCACAGGTACTATGGGACTTGCGTATTCGGAGTAGCTTACGGGTACCAAAATTCCAAGGTTTACCAGCCGGTCTATTTCACTTTCTACCATGTCACGGAGGGCAAAAGGTATTGTTCGAGCTTTATAAAAAATTGGTTTCGAGTTAGGTTTTAGGTTAAGAGTGACAGCTACACCTTTACAACAGCCTAATTCCTCAGAAAATAGACCTGGGTATTTACCGGCTAACTCACTTAAGACCGTGTGTGTGCTAGAGGAGCTGTGTGACTTTATAGACGATATTTGGAGATTAAATCGCGAAAAGAAATCACGACCTAAGAGAGGAGCGCGACGACCACTAACGACATGAACCTTTATGTTATTTGTGACATCCCTATAAGTAAAGGGCAAGGACACTTCGCCTACAGTTTCAATAGGGTCTTCATTATAGGTAGTTAAATTGGAGTTACATGGCATAATCGGCTCACTGAAGTGTTTATTATAGGTGTGTTCCGACAAAACCGTAACAGCGGCACCTGTATCTATTTCAAATCGTATATTGACTCCATTCACAAGTACTGTCTCATACATAGGCTCACCTTTTAAAGATTTAATATTATGCAAGGCTCGCTTACCGTCATCGCCTACCTCATCCTCCTCTGGGCAACACTCGATAAAGTTGACTTTTGCACTACTTTTTTGACACATCCTACGCAAATGTCCTCGCTGACCACACGTTTTACACCTGTACTTAGTAAACTTGCAAGTACTCGAACCATGACCTTTGTACCCGCACGCCGGGCACACGTTGTCGCGCTGAGCTGGTCCCGGCGCGCGCGCTGATGACGACGCCGCTATCTTTAGTACGGCCTGCTCCTGCAATGTTGTATTCATCCCTGCATTCGCTACTGTCTGGGATGAACCCTGCCTAGCACACCGTATAGCTTCTGCCAGCTCCAACGCTTTATTCAGCGTGAGGTCCACTAACGGTTTGGTGAAAAGTTTGTCCCGCTCCGGGCCTGGCTGCATGCCGAGGACAAATCGATCACGAAGAGTCTCATTCAAGACTGATGTCGAGAAGCCACAATGAGCGGCGAGCCGACGGACTCGCGCCGCCCACTCTGATAAGCCTTCGTTGGCCTGCTGAGCCGCGGAATGAAACTTAAACCTCTCCGCGAACCCGCACTTAACAGTTTCGAGATGATCGTTCAGGAGTTTAACAACGGCATCGTAGTCTAGAGTTGTCACATCACTTGGAAGGGCTAAATCACGCACTAACTTATAACTGTTTTCGCATAGACTACTTAATAAAACCGCGCGACGCTTAACTTTCGATTTATCTTCCGTATCGTCCAAACTATTTGCTAAAAACCACTGCTCGAGTCGATCTTTGTAAGTCGACCATTCTTGTACTTCATGGTTGAAGGTAGTGAGCGACCCGATGGTAACTTTAGCCATATTTAACATTCGTGCACACGCGGTGTGCGACCCGTCGTCGCCAGTGTTAGCTTGGAGGTTAGGGGGCAGGAAGATAAACAAACGTGCTCGCTTATAGAAGTCCTGTAATCGACTGATCGGTCGGCCGTTGGACGCAGCCAACGGTACTTAGCCTATGCGTACATACTTATAGCTACAACAGATTATTTACTTGTTACTCGCTCCATATATTAATTAATGTGGAAACTTGTTTTGTTTACAGAATTGGACGTGCTAGAGAGAGCCAATCCCCTATTCCTCATTAATGCTGCTAACCTCATGGGGGATTACTTCGCAGGTAACCATCGTAGACTATTATATGTGACGTCCCACGGGTAAAGGTACCTTATGGCGGTTGGCGCTTACGCTATTATCACGGAATAAATAATAGTACTAGGTACAGAAGACTCACTCTCTAACAAAACGCGTCTGTTACGATCAGCACAGATATGGCCGCTAGGTGGCGACAGCGCCACGCGCGGCTTATGGCAAACCCCAAAATTGGGGTCGAACGAATGTACTTTTAGCTACCTGTAGCAAAGCGACGAAATCGCGGAGTGAGACACGCCTGCTATTATTAACGTCGCTTCAATATTATTGCGGCGCTATGTGACGTAAGCGCCAGCCGCCATAAGGTACCTTTTGCTGTGGAACGTCACATATCAATTATCATACATGCTTATCATGATAGGCAAAGATAGAGTTAGACCAAGAAAAGTCTGCAGAGATTTTGATAGCACACGCAGTTCAAGTATTATTTATTACTTTTATTAGTCATATTACATACAAGTTTGACGTTTAAAATAACAGCAGACTTTTCTTGATGTAACTCTCAACAGATGTTCACTTATAACGTAAAGAAAAAAGAATAAACCCAGTACTGAGATAGATTGAACGTGCGTTTTCTATACCCATTATGGGAAACCAATGATTTTAAGAATAAGAATAAGAATAAGAATTATTTATTGCCACACACATACAAGAAAACTAAGACGATAAAAACAAAACAAACAAAAAAAATCACATTTTGAACAATAAGTACGTGTTGAACCAGCAACAATGAAGTTAACATAGATTGACATTAATCGTTCTTATGTTATAAAACTTACACATAACAACCAATAGTGTGACAATAGGGATGGACTCAGCATTTGCTGTTACAGACTAGCTGTCACAGCGCTGGTTTTCAGTTCACCCCTAATTATACATATAAGACATTAAAATATAATAAAAAATAAAACAAGTGTTTTATTAAATCTGAGTACTAATAACAACTAAATCTAAGTTAATTGGCAAATGACGATGGCATGAGAAAAAAAAAAGGCGGGGAAAAATAATAATAAAACTATTAGCTAGGCAGGGCAAGACATGAAAACTTACTAGGTACTGTTCAATAGGTGTTTCAAGGGTGCTTAAGTATTCTTCTGTTTATAGAGTAATATAGATTTCAGTTTAGTTTTAAAAGTATTTTGGGACACATTATTTCTTAGAGGTGGAGGCAGATCATTCCAAATTTTGGCTGCTGAGAATTTAAAGCTCCCTCTATACCCAACAGTTTTGTGGTGCGGTAAAGATAATTTATTTTGTATTTTACTGCGGGTGTTCAAATGGTGCTCATCCTTTAACCAGTTAATTTTTTCATAAAGGTAATCTGGTTTCTTGGTTGTTACAGTTTTTTTTATAAGACAGGCTAAGTGCAATACTCTTCTGTCCGCCATTTTAAGTATACAGTTCTCATTAAGATACGGTGAGATGTGGGCTCTCTTCGGCACCGAGTAGCAGAATCGTGTGCACGCATTCTGTACTCTTTGTATAGCTTGGGCAGTTTTGGCAAATATTCTTGGTCCATACACTGCATCACAGTAATTGAACTGTGACAGGACAAGTGATTCCACCAACATTAACCTGACTGGCTCAGTTAAATGATTTCTTATGCCATATATAATTTTTAGTCTATAGAACGCATTTCTAATTTTAGCATTGATGTGCTCGATGTAACGCAATTCCTCGTCAACTAACAGGCCCAAATTTTTCGCGGAGTGTACTTTATCGACCGCCTGTCCGTTAATGATTATATTAGGGTTATGGCTTGCGACACGATCACACTGATGCTTGGTTCCTATGACTAAAAATTTGGATTTCGTAGGGTTAAGAACTAAGTTGTTATTAACTGCCCACCGATATATAATATCTAAGTCCTCGTTAATTTGTTCTACTGCCTGTGCTGTCTCTTGTGGATCAAACGATAAGTAAACTTGCGTATCATCTGCATATAAATGAATAGAACAGTGCTTTAGTCTATTACTGAGATCAGCTGTAAAAAGAGTAAAAAGAATTGGACTTAGAATGGACCCTTGTGGCGTTCCTCTATTTACAGGTTTTACTGAGGATCGTACTTCTTGGCCCTCTTCATTTTCGGTTAGGACAAACTGTTCTCTATTTGAGAGGTATGAGTAAAACCATTTTCGTGCCGAAAACGAAATGCCATAATAAGACATTTTAGCCAACAAAAGATCTTTATTGATGCAATCAAAAGCTCTTGAGAAATCTAACAATACTAAAATACTACTTTTTCCATCATCTGATGCTAATAATATATCATCTGTGACTTTCGCGAGAGCCGTTGTTGTACTATGTCCGTTTCGAAACCCAGATTGTATATTAGGTAAAATGTTGTTATGTTCTAAGTATTTTGTTATTTGCGCACAAACTGCTCTTTCCACTATTTTAGAGAGAACTGATAAGATACTTATAGGTCGGAGGTCTTTATACGACTCTACATTTGATCCTTTAGGCAGAGGTTTTACTTTCGCTAATTTCCACTTTGTAGGGAAACATTTCGACGAAATGGAATTATTAATGATGGCCGTTATTATAGGTAGTGTTATGGGTAGGGTCATTCGTAACATTTTAATTGAAACTGAATCATCTCCACAAGCATTTGTTTGTATAGATCCAATTATTTTCAAAATTTCATTTTCCGAACATTCAGTTAAGTTAAATTCGTTACTTCCATATTTATTATTAATAAAGTAGTTATACGTATCTAGATCAGTATGGCCATTACCTGGTATATCAAGAAAAGAATCATTAATGGTGTCTGGATTGTTTAAGTGATGTGGTATACCGACATCGTTGGTGCCAAGTACCGCAGAACGTTTTAGGTAGCTCCACATTTTATTTGGGGTCTTTATATTATTATTAACATAGTGTGCGAAAAATGCTTTTTTTTCGCTGTCAATTGCCGAGTTAGTAAGATTACGCAAAGCTCTATAGTAATTACGATGCGTTTCCTCGCCGGTAGAGTTAGCTCTCATCAATGCTTTGTTCCGAAGGGACATCATAAGCTTAACGTTATCTGTGAGCCATGGTCGCGGTTTTTCTCTCACACGGACTCTTTTAATCGGCGCATGTTTATCAAATAATTTATGCAGCAAGTCATAAAAACAATTAACCATAGCATTAACGTCAACACATTTCAATACATCAGTCCAAGGCAAAATCTTAAGATCAGAATTAAACTCTAAATCATTAATCTTATTTAAAGGTCTATAATCGATAAAACGCTTAGTCTCTTTCGGTTTTTTAATGTTAAATTCAGAAATAATCAGAGCATGATCGCTCAAACAAGGATTATGGTAGACATTGACCCTTTGGCACAAGTTAGCGGAGTCCGTAATAATTAGGTCCAGAAGTGTAGCAGAGTGGTCAGTTATACGAGTGGGCTCCTGCACTATCTGTTGTAAGTTTAGCTGGGAAAGAAAAGTCAACAGTTCAGAAACGGATTTTTTCTCTGGATGTAGTAAATCTACATTAAAATCGGTTAGAATAAAAACATGGTTACAATGAGCAAAGGCACTTGCAGATTCGTTTAGTGATTCAATAGCATTTGCCACAGATAGCGCTTCAGGCCTGTAGGCTGAGCAAACGGCTATACGTACGCCACCCGGGAGCGACACCTCTAGCCATAGTTGCTCGAGCGCTGAGCACGGATGCGGGCGCACTCGCACGCGCACTCCGCGCCTCACGTAGAATCCCACACCACCCCCGCGCTTATCACCGGCGCGGGGAGAGTGCTTAAAAATGTATCCTGGCACCACTGGAGCACATTTCTCTTCTCCATTTTTTAACCATGTTTCATTTAGAGCTATTATGTCGGGTTTATATTTTTCCATAGAGTCGAGCAGTTCATCCTTACCTGTATTGATTGATCTTATGTTTAATAGTCCCAGAATTAAATTAAATTTGTTATTATTTTTTACTTTAATCACGTGAATCATTAAGAAAGAAAAACTGTGTCAAATTATCAAGTGAGATATTAGTTAATTTAAATTGCAGTAGATACTTCATATATTGCCCCGTTACATCTAATAATGGTATGAAAAACTTCGTAATAAAACTAATAAACATACCTAGACAATTAGTAAGGTATACCTGGTTGCCTTTGGACGGGTTGCCATTTTTGATATTAGTAGAAGTACGTTTACATATTCCAAAACACGTAATAATTAAGTTGAAACAAAATAGACAGAACAAACAACAATGTACTAAGTTAGGACATTTCGGTTTCCAGCTGACTGTTAATAAAAACCTTGGAGAAATCGTCATCATTGCGAAGTCGATGCGCCTGCCGCCCCTCTGCTTGCTTGACGTAAATTCTACCAAACCTTGTCCAAACGTACTTCCAGTTCCGTTTATTGGCTTCCTCTCTGGCTTTCTTGAAAATGCGGCGGTTTTCCCTAGTAAGTCTTTCGTTCATGTACACCGATTTCGCATTACCAGGCAATTCAAGGTCTGTGGTGGACATGTTTCGGCGCACTCGTGCAGCCCGTAGCACGCGCTCCTTAACAGCTCGCCGCACGAATCGGACAACAATGGGGCGCGGGAGCGCGGGCTGCGCGCCGCTCGCTTCGATGCGCCGTGGGCCGCTCCGATACGCCTCGGCTATGTCGGTTGCAGCCAGTGTTGTACCTATTTTGGTGGCAAGTAGGCATATCATGTGTTCAATACTTTCGCCACTGCTCTTCTAGAATCTAGTGCTAATACCAAACTATGAAAGCAAATCAGTAAAGCTCTGTTTTCCTAAGATAGCGGTGCTTATATAGCGGCCGTCTCCATACTAAATAACACGGCTAAATACGGTAGTATTTGTATGGAGACGGCCGCTATATGACGGCACCGCTTTGCCAGGAAACCAGAGCATAAAATCCCCAAATTCTAGTAAATATATTTTATATTATGCCATTGCAGAAGCGCGTCTATGCAACGGTAATAAGGTCCACATCCTGGCCGGTCCACTGCTTCAGTACATGAAGGCCCTGCTCGCGAGTGATGACATTCGCGCACACCGCAGTCTCGCCACACAGGTAATTTGGCTCTACTTTCCATTCCATTGACCCAGGTTAACTGGTTAAATCTGGAGTTACCATGGTTACCAGTACAATTTGACACTGGGTTAATGGTTTAACCGCTTAACGTCGGGTTAGTGGGATGGTGTAAGCGGCCCTTAGACCTTTTAAAACATTGTTTTTTTTGACGTTTCCTTACTGTCAAGGGATTTCCTTTAGCATTTTCTTTTTTCTAAAGGCCCTCTTCAGCTGGTTGTTACCTGTTTTTTTTTACTAAGCATTTTTGAGCATCCGTGACCTCCCATGCGCAATCTTCGACCCTTAAGAGTAGCACTGCTGCATATTTCTTAGAGGAGGCAACTTTTTTTCGCGATTACAACAACTAATAATTTACCCCATTCATCATTATTAAATTGCACAACGGGACTTAATCGCGTATTTAAGTTTCTAAGATTTACCTCCGACGTTTCGAGGACGGCGTTGTCCCCGTGGTCTCGGAGAAGACTGGCGCAAGTTGACATCAACATCTTCTAGCCGCGCGAGTTTTTCGAACTACCCGCACTAGGTATTGTTTATCAGTTTGAACGTTTTGCGCACTAGGGATGTTACTCTGTCGACACACAACACTAACGATATAAGTGCCGTTGTGCAATTTAATAATGTTTAATAATCTTGAAAGTTTAAATCAGCCCATTAATCATGTTTTAGTTTAGACAAAGTTAGGATAAAATTTAGTAATTTTTCTATTTCCAGTTAATGCAGAATGGCAGAGAACTCCTATCAGTCTTATCTCAAGAATTAGATGAACTCTCCATATCCATCCGTCTTCGTCTCCTCTCCCCGCCTCCCTCCAGCATCATCTGGCTCCTGCTATCTGCAGACCTCTGTCTCAACAAGTTCCTCCCGCTGCCCAACACGCTACAACAGTTCTACGCTGCACACCTAGACCTAGCCTCCGAAGACAACTACAGCGAAGTCAGCTACGGATCGTGGAAGAAAAGCCCGGAGAAAGAGGAGTATAACCGAACTGATGTCAGCTCAGACTTAAGCGACAAAGTCTCTCAGAACATCTCTCAAATAAGCCTCGACGGGGACGGAGAGATGAAACCCAAACTCAGACCTATATTAGGCGCTGGTGCCGGACTTCTAAGACAGGAACAAGCATTATCTGTCAGCCAAGATAACTTCGATACTTGGACTAGCAAAAACAGTCTTAGCAAGAGATATGACTTGAACTCTTGGAGGCAAGAAGAGGAAAAGAAAGAGGAGGAACCTGTGTTCAATCCTACAGTTCTACCCCCGAATCTACAGCAGACCTATCCAGTCACTGTCCCAGATTACCCGCCACCTAACGTACCAAATGTAAACAGATTTAACAACTACCTACAAGAGAATTATCCTAACTATTTACAGCAAGGCGACGGAGCGTACATACAAAACTCTTATACCTCAAACACTAATTTTAACTCACAAGGAGATGGTTTCGTTCAACAGTTCCCGAACGACCGACCAGCTCCGGAGAGAGTCAATAACGAAGTACAAAAAACAAGCGCCAGGCGGCCTGTAGAAAACTGGCGGAAAGATAAAGAGGTCGAAGATCCAAACAGAAATAGACAGAGGAATTGGACTCGACAGCGCTCTAAAGATAGCGTTAATGATGAAAAAGAGCCAGAAAAAGAGGAGAGATACCGGTCGAACTCTAGAAATTCCAGAGAGAAAGTCCCCGGGAGATTCAGGCGTAACAGCACAGAGAATCCAGACGGAGTTGTGAGCGGTACAGGGAAGACTCCACCCAGAAGACATGTCTCCGATGTCCCGAGGAGTCAGAAATATTGGGACCACGACGATAGATGTGACAAGGATTATAGCAGTTAGTGATTTAAATATAATATTATTCTAGTAAAATTTTAAGTGACTGTGTGAAATTCATTTGGATTTTGCGGTAGCCAAGATTTCTGATGTTTCCTATGAAAGCGATAGGTATGTGACTAAAAATATTATAATCAAGATTTTTTCATAAAGGGAGGTTTAAATTAATGAAGAGTGATAAATCAAACACAAAAAGCAAGAACGAGAAAATAAGGGGATTTTGTATATTAAAATAAGATGGTGTTTAACATCAAAGTATAATAACCGTATTATTTTTTTCGCACTGATCATTGATAACAAAAAATAAGAGATTTCATTTCTGTGTTGTCAGTCTTTTGAACACAAAATAAGCTGTTTACATGTACAGATGTAATGCATAATTGTTTTCCATCGTATTTACTCGGAAACGTTCGTATTTGTCATGCTACTTCAGTCAACCTCAGTACTTTTGTAACGAGACTGACTGAAGTAGCAAGACACGTTCGTACATTTCCCTGAAATAACTATGCACTACAACTAACTAGTGCTACTATTTTTTCCATGGATGTACACTAAACAGAAACAATGACAACTTTGCCCATGTATCAGAAACAAGACAGTTTCAACTTTGCCCACCGACGAAATAAAAGTGACACCAAGTCTCTTAAATTCTCTTATCAGTTTCAATTTGCTGCCATCCCACATATCGTGGCGATCCTTATACGAATGTCATAAAGTTCATATTGGCATGGCAGTATTAATAGTAATAACGTAATCTTCAGATACTTATAAAAAAGCGAAAGATAATTTTGATTGGTCTTAAATAGATCACGTTGGTGAAGTAGGTAAATGAAGTTAATAAAATGGTTGCTAAAATATTATAAATTTTGACTAATGTTACAAATAACGGATTTAAAGTCTAAGTCCAAAAGTAGCATCATAGTCTTAATAAATATTTAGGTTTATTAAAACAAGGCAACCTTCAAATAAGTCAGTTGGGTTTGTGTTAACTTTGAACTATGAATGTCCTATCAAATCATGATAACATGCAACGTGAATTATTCCCCTAACCTATACAGCATAAAAATAAACTCATTATATTTCATATTTTACAAAAAAAAACTGTTAACTAGCGAAATTTTGTTTTAAAATACAATTATTTTCATATCTTCATCCCGGGACTTTTATCCCTTTATATTATTTGCTCAATTCTCTACAGTACCTTAATTCATGACAAAAATAGAAATATTCCAATAGATACAGGATATAGATATTTATGATATGATTCACATTTTTGTACCATCAAATCTGTCAACTTTGCCCTTAAATTTTCTGCAATATTATGCTAAACAATAAACATGGGCAAAGTTGAAAATTTGATGGGCACAAAATTGCCGATTATATCTGTAAAGAATATAGTTATACTTATAAAATAAACGAGGGTTAATTTAATACACTAGTATAATACAAATAAATAGGTACACTACTAGACACTCCAATAGATTTACTCAATTATGAATACACATATTCTAAATTCGTGTTGTATTTCATAAAAACAGTGCTCATATATTATTATTTCCATTGTAACATTAATGAAATGCATAATATTAAATTAATTTGTGTAATTAGTCCATAATCTTTTTTTCGTTTTTTTTTAGCATTAGAAAGAACTTGGAAGAAGGTAAGCGATCTTGACATGTCTTTTAATTGAAAAACGCTTTTTAAAAACCAAAAACTATTACTTATGAAAGCAGAAGAATAAAAATGATCGCATTAGATTCATAATTGTTACATATTTGCCGTAACTTATTTTTAAAATATGTTTTTCAATTAAAAGACACATCAAGATTGTTTACCTGATTTCTAATGCTAAAGAAAACGAAGTTTAGATGTTTATTTAAATTATAGTCATAGTTTTTGTATGTAAGTTAGTCTGGTGCATTTATTATAAGAAACTGAAACATCAAAGAAATGGGTTGCCTATCACAGAATAATGACAATCAAAATACTATTAATAATATGCTCAGTCTGCATAATATACTAGTTAATCAAAACTAGATGTAGGGCAAATCATGTTACTGTATATTACATGCCTAGCGATTTCTAAGCTAGGCGCATATTTGCCTTATAAATCAAGGAATAAAATAAATTGAAATACAGGGTGTCCCAGAATTCGACGTCAAGCCGTAAACGGATGATAGACCAAGTCATAACAGTTATCATAAAAATACAAAAAAAAATTCAACTCATGTTCTTTAAAAAATATGGTCATTTTAAAAATTCACAAAAAAAATCCACACCCTGTAATTATTCAAGATTACACAATAATAAAAAAATTAGAATAAATTATGGAATTTGTAGTAACAAGAGTTAAAGAACCATTACAGGGTGCGGATTTTTTAGTGAATTTTTAAAGTGACCATAATTTAAAAAAAAAACATGAGTTGGATTTTTTTTTTGTATTTTTATGATAACTGTTATGACTTGGTCTATCATCCGTTTACGGCTTGACGTCGAATTCTGGGGCACCCTGTAGGTATGAAATCCTGAAGTACTTATAGTGTTAGTTAGGAATTTAGGAACTATAGCATGGACAACCCAATAGGCTCTAAGTTTTCATAGGGTAACGACTCAAAAGCTTCAGATTTAATACTGGCAAAAACTCGCAATACTAGGAATTAAACTCTATTAGATCAAATACCAATCCAATATAACCCAAGTAGTACTTTTAAGGGTATGCAATTTTTCCCAACTTTATGTAACTTTGCCCACACAGTTAAATAGTCTCAGGTCGGAACGTCATTTTCGAGCAAGAATGATTTTTCTAATAGTTTAACCCTTTACCAGGCTAAGGGATATATATTTCCCACATACGGATACGGCGCTTCAACATGTGTTCTATTTTCGATTAGTAAGACTGACATTCGATTGTCATTTTTAGGGTTCCGTACCCAAAGGGTAAAACGGGACCCTATTACTAAGACTTCGCTGTCTGTCCGTCTGTCACCAGGCTGTATCTCACGAACCGTGATAGCTAGACAGTTGAAATTTTCACAGATGATGTATTTCTGTTGCCGCTATAACAACAAATACTAAAAACAGAATAAAATAAAGATTTAAATGGGGCTCCCATACTACAAACGTGATTTTTGACAAAAGCACCGTCGGGAGTGGTCAGTACTTGGATGAGTGACCGTTTTTTTAATTTTGCTTTTTTTTGTTTTTTTTTTTGCATTATGGTACGGAACCCTTCGTGCGCGAGTCCGACTCGCACTTGCCCGGTTTTTTTTAAATGCCAGCCTGATAAAGGGTTATATAAGTAATGTTCGTTGTGGCGAGTAGAATAGCATAGGTGCTATGATATCCGTTTTTAATTATTAACCCATGATGAAACTATTATCGAAAATCGTTCACTCAATTTACGTTATTGTTTCGACGGAACTTGCAATATTAACTGCCTTAAGAAGTTGTACAGTAAGCTACATAGTTAGCTGACCCCCCTGCAAACAAATTTATATATATGGAGTAGGGGGGTCAGTTATCTCTGCAGCTGGAGTTTTTGCCAAAAAAACATTGAATTACTAGTACCTGTATAGTAAATGCTGCACAATCTTGTTTCAGTACACAAAATCTAGAATAATCTATACCAGCGGTCGGCAACCCGCGGCCCGCGAGCCTCCCTGGCTACTTTGTATGTAATACATATTGACAAACGACAATGTCTGATAAAGTCATAAATATTAACAAAATGCGGCCCGCGGCCACTTCGTTAACTGCTATGTGGCCCTTGGCTGCTAAAAGGTTGCCGACCGCTGATCTATACGCTTAGAATAATTGACGAATAGGATATTTTCATAATGGATTATGTTGGAATAGAAAGGTATATTATACGAGAGTGAACCAACTTAGCTTGGCAGATTTTAGGGAAAGGCGGGTGTACAGTGACAATCAGATATCGTTCGAGGTTTTCTTGTCAATGAATGCATGTTCAGATATTGATCAGTACATTGGACGATTTGATGAGATATATCGGAGCGCCCAACGTGCTCACAAATATCTGAACACGCCTCTATTGTCAAGGTGTTAGAGTGCGTGTTCCAATATTTGTGAACACCTTGGCCGCTCCGATATATCTGATGGCGACTGTATAAAGACAGTGCAATAGCTACGGAATAAGTATCGAGACCATTTATGTGAAACGCGTGAAAGTGATAGCATACACTGGAATATATATACATTTTATATTGAGATGAATAATATTGATTTCTTAGATTGACTTTTGGGCTGCAACTCGTCGAGAAATCAAGTTTCGGTCTTGTAGGATTCGATTATGTAGTCGTATCAAAAATAGGTAGTTTTCGATACTTACTGCTGCAGTTTGCTACTAGTCCATTGATCTACCTTTGGATCGAGAGAACTAGAGACCAAGCTAAGTTGGCAGCGATTTTGATAGCCCAGGTGTGCCAGTGTTATTTACACGTCATAATCTCATAGAAGTTTGACGTTTAAGTTAACACTTGCACCGTCTGGGCTGTTAAAAACGCTGCCGACTTAGCTTGATGTAATTCTACAAGTAATTTAAAGAATCCAGTGTATGCATGGCCTGCGAAGGATTTAGAGTAACATACAATTTGGTTTCGCCAAAGTAGTCAGAGATGTAGATTTCATTTAATACTTAGGAATTAATTATGAGTACCTACGAGATAATGTTAAGGTAACGTAAATTTCGAAATTCTATGCTCGATTATTGCAATAGCGACAGAGATGGGTACAGAATTTCGAAAAAGGATTGTGTGGTCATAATCCAAGCTTCTATTTCATCAATATGACAATTCTCATCACAGATGTAGTGCATAATCATAGATTAATTAGGCATAATTGTTTTCCATCGTTCTCGGAAACGTTCGTATTTGTCATGCTACTTTAGTCAACCTCAGTACTTTTTGTACCGAGACTGACTGAAATAGTAAGACACGTTCGTATACGTGAAAATACGACGGAAAATAACTATGGACTACATCTGTGTCAGATGGTAAAATATAGTCAGACCGAGAAAAAGTCTGCAGCGATTTTGATAGCATACGCAGTGCAAGTGTCATTTTAAACGTCAAACTTCTATGAAATCATGACGTATTAATAACACTCACTGCGAGGGCTATCAAAATCGCTGCAGACTTTTCCTGGTGTAACTCTAGAGGTGAGGCGGGGTAAACTGGTCGCGTTTGAGAAACATCACATTTACTCCAATGGGTGCCACTTACCCTAACTGAGAATGTTAATTTTGTATTCTATTTTATAATATCGGAAAATGTATGTCATGTTTAGATTGACTAGGACGTGTGAGCGAACTTAAAATCTATTCTAATGGTATAAAAGCGCAAAATTGCATGCGGCAGTGCGATAATGTAAGGTGCGGATATGACGCGTAGATTTTGTAAGAATTGCTATAAAATATTAGAATTAAAGTTTCTTAGAATGCTCGGGAAAGATTTGTATAAATTTTGGGTTCCATTATGCTCGACAGTCTTCACTGTTATTGTATAATAATATTTATGAATATTGTATTTTATGTAAAATATCTGTTGTCAAAAGAGCGAACATGACGATATGATGTCGCTGTTAACAATATTCTTTAAATATTTTATATGTACGGGCATAATTTCTTTAAATGAAATCTTGTGTAAAAAGTAACCATGTTTGTCTATTTTCAATGGAATTGTAGAACAATTGGTTATGAGTTTAGTTTAAATGAAACAACTTACGTTCAGTATGATTAATTTTATTTCTAGATTATTACATGGAAATGGCGGCGGCTGCTGCATACAGAAATTATGTAATCTCGAATAAATTGAAATTTAATTTCTATGCATCGTTTTATTTTTTTCTACTGCAATATCAGAAGCAATTGCAACTTCATCGATTATAATTTTTCTGGACAAATATGTAGAATTCGACCAAGCTAAATCTGCAGCGAACTTGATTGATAGTACAGAGCGAGGTGTTATCATAAACGTCAAATATCTTTAAAATTACGACGTTTAAACCAAATTCGCTGCAGAGTTAGCTTGGTCTTACTCTAATTCGCATTGACTATTTGTCCAGGGTGAGAAGCACTAATTTAAGATGCGCGAAATTGCTAACTGTTAATCTGTTATACTATGCCTACTATTTCAATGTTTAGTTTCTTCCTTAACCCTTTACCAGGCTGACATTTCAAACATGACAGTCGAATGTCAGTCTTACTCATAGAAAACATGTTTGAAGTGCGGTATGTGGATATATATTTCCCACATACGGCACTTCAAACATGTGTTCTATTTTAGCCTTGACCTGGTAAAGGGTTAAGTGGATAACAGCAGAATAGGCAAATACCGTGTACATATGCAGAAACGGCAGGACGGACATAAAAAAAATGTATGTCTTATAGTTATTAAATACTTTAAACTTTTCTTATCTTATCGCCCTTGTGATGGAAAAAGTGCTTTTATTGAACACATAATATTTATAAATAGAAATAACTAAATTATCATTAAATATAACTACTTAAAAATTAAATTAACATTACATAAAAATATGTTTAAATTTAAGACTTAGTTATAGTTTTCAGAATATACAATCCACTTCGCGGTAGATTCAAATAAAGTATTAGAGCCAGATGCAACAACCACACTAAACAGATTGATCAATATCACTTAATGAAAATTCGCATATAATAAAATTTAGCGAACACTTACGGTGACCGACGGTTTGGTGCCACCGGGCAGTGGCGGATTTGCAGTCTTTGCCGCCCTAGGCCCCAGGCCCAGAAATAATAGTACTAGGTACAGAAAACTCACTCTAACAAAACGCGTCTGTTACGATCAGGACAGGTATGGCCGCTAGGTCGCGACAACGCCACGCGCGGTTTATGGCTAGCCACCAAAATTGGTGTGGAACGGATGTACTTTGTAGCTACCTGTTGCAAAGCGACGAAATCGCGGAGTGAGCCACGCCTGCCTGTAGTAAGTACTAGCCGCCTCATATCAATATCTGGCCGCCCTAGGCCCGAGCCTACTGAGCCATAAGGGAAATCCGCCACTGCCACCGGGGTCGGTGAAAATCGTTTATTGGAATATAATACTTTGGAAAACTTAGTCACGAAATTAAACTAGAGTGAGAACAAGCTAAGTTGACAGCGATTTTGATAGCCCAGGGCTATAACCGCGAAAATCGAAGTTCGCAAATTACGGGGATTTTTCTCTGTCACTCTAATTACACCGTCGTTGGAGTAAAAGAGAAAGATCCCCGCAATTTGCGAATTTCGGTTTTCGCGGTAGCCGCTCAGACGTTTTAAGTGTTATTTTAAACGTAAAACTTCTATGAGATTATGACGTTTAAATAACCCTTACACTGTCTGAGCTATGAAACAACTTTACCTGCATTTACAATGAATTGTTAAATATTGCTTTATTTCTATCCACAATTATATTTAAGTAGGTACTTAATCTAATTTAGTGCGCTTTCATTTTATTAGCCTACAATTATCCATCTAATATACCTACATACAACTTGCAAGAATTAGTATTAATCCAAGGCAAAATTATTAAATACTTAATAATATAAAGGCAAGAAATACTTTAAATGTAATGAGAGTCTTAAGTGTCATTAGATATTACAATAAGCAGTCTGTTCGATATAGCTTAGTATTGATCGAAAATTAACAAATATTCTATTGTTTGATGGTTATTTGTTAGGCCTTTTTGCCTTGACTAGACATGGTAAATTAATTAACTTTGTCCACCTGGGCAAAGTTAGAGGGCGTTGGCAAATACAAATAGAAGAAATAAATAAGAGCTTTAACGTCTATATGCCTAAATACATTAGTGATTTAATTAAACTACTTTATTGCACATGAATGACCTTAATTTCTTAAGTATGAATTAAGCACCTCACGATGTGTGTCTACTTTCAACCTTCTGGCAAAATTGTAGGGCATTTAGGCATTCTTAGGTCGGCAATATTTTAACCCTTTTCCAGGCACAGTGCACCTAGCGACCACATACTCGCCAATAGAATTTCAACTTCAGCATTCCGATTTAAGATTCAAATTAGATTGCACTTTCGGGAAATTTTACTTGTCTTCAAATGAATCATCAAAGCTGGATTAATTGGAATATATTTGGATTTTTTGGGAAAACCTTGTAGATTGGTGCGGCCGGGCCTGAAAAGGGTTAATATATAGTTAATACAGATAGCGCGGCGAATAAAGGTGATGGTATCTGTTATGCTAGGGCATTGCCCCTAAGTTCTCCCCCCCCCCCCTCACCCCCGCCAACTAGGTACGGACCTGCTAATTGCCCGCGCTGAAGCTGAAACGGAGACGCTTCTTGCTCGCACGTTCAATGACCAAATCGGTCAGGGAAAGCACGATGACCCAACTTGAGGTCAGGGTCAAACACGCCCGTTTTGCTGGCCTACTGGATACAGCAATGGAAGGGATGGGTGAGTAGATAGTTGAGGACTATCGGAGTACCGGCTGCGACCTGAAATCAAAATTATTACTAAACTGAATTACATTATAAACTAAAATTTTAGGTGATTATTATTGGATTAGAGAGCTTTTTTAAAGGTAATTGAACAAAATGACATGCGTACGAATTCAAATACTTATACCTTTTAGCGGCACGACCTTTTCTTCGACCGCAAGAAGCATTAAGGATCTGCCCAAAAAGTACCGTATCAACAAATACCTGGAATCAGTTCCATCCTATTCGCAGCTTCTTCCTCGGAGCCCAGGGTCCACTTAGGCACTTACCAACAATTGGTCTTCCTTTAATTAACACACTTTCATTATGCCTACCTCCATCTCGAGGTGCGCGTCGGCTTCAGGCTCCGTGCTATCGGACACGTTGTCCGACGAGACGGACTTGTCTTTAGGCTCGTCCGCGTCCAGCAACATGTCGGTGGACGCGTTGTCTCCAGGCACAGTGTCGATGAATACCTGGAATTTAAATAAGTTATCTTTAAAACTATATTAGAAGGCAACAAAACTAAAAATACCTATCAGCGACGCACTCCACCAAGCTACAGAACGAGGCCGATGGAGACAACTAGTTGACGGAATCAAACAGAGTCACGATCCTCAGCAATGAGGGACCGATTGAAGAGAGAGAAGGTAACATTGAAGCTAGGAGAGTAAGAGGAAAACTACGAGCAAGCTATACACAGCAACTTAAAGCAAAAGCAAATGTCGTGTCTTACAGGGACCTAAAGAACCTGGCCGAGGACCGCGAAAACTGGCGCAGACTCACCACCGGCAAGAGCCATTATGATGATGATAATGATCTTTATCTTTATACAAAGATCTCGGGATCGAGGAAGATCAAAACGGAGATGGCGGGACGACCTTGACACATTTTGTAAAGAGTGGCGGGAGTGTGCATAGGATAGGGCCAAATGGCGGGAAAGAGGAAAGGGCTTTGCCCAGCAGGGGGACACTCCTACAGGCTAATAAAAAAAATCTTTATACACGCTGATGGTTTGGACGCGTGGAAAGAATGAGTGAAAGACGGCTTAACAAAGAGGGTAGCTACGTATAAGGGTGAAGTAGAAGTGGGAGTTGGAAGGTGTAGACCGCGGCGAACTTTCTGTGATCAGATCGGGGAAATCCTGAAGAAAGGCCAGGTCAAGAGCACCCTAAACCGGCGAGGTATGAGGAATGTTATGAAAGTGTAGGAAGCGAAAGGGGTATGTCAGGATCGTAGCACGTGGAAATCCGTGTCCCTCCCAAATAGGCGTGATTATATACACGGTGTAACATGAGGAAACCGAATAATTTTAACAGCGTATTCCTGATCATATTTAGAGACAAAAATGTCCTATAAACTTTTTTGATATTCGCCTACTTTCAGAGATAATATTAATTAAAAAAAAAACAAGTTTTTATTGTTACATAGTGTAAAAGGCCTTTTTGATGGTATGTTGCTGCTATGGGACGTAGTCTAAATATCCTTATTGATAGATGTCAAAAAGTGACAAGTAAAAATTTGCAAAAAGTAGGTACTGCAAGGGACAGCAGGGAGGATATACGTTCACAGAGAGAGGCCACGGTTGAGCGAATGAACTTGACCCTTAGTCTCGTTTCCCAGTGGGGTGATGACAATCTGGTCACGTTCAATGCCTCCAAAACGCAGGCGTGTCTATTTTCCGCTAAACGGAGTCCATTCGACCTGACTCCTTCTTTCCGGGGTGCATCTGTACCTATTACCGACAGCCTGGAACTCCTCGGCATGGAGCTGAGTTCAGTCCTCGGCTTCGGCAGCTTCATTGAGTCTAAAGCACAAACTGCGGCCAGAAAGCTGGGCGTCCTAAATAAGGTGAGGCGATACTTCACACCTGGACAGCTTCTAACACTTTACAAAGCTCAAGTCCGGTCGTGTATGGAGTATTGCAGCCACCTGTGGGATGGCTCAGCTAAATACCAACTCGCCGCTTTGGACTCAGTGGAGCGCAGAGCCAGGAGGATGATTGGCGACAAGAAGCTAACGGCTAAGCTTCAAACTTTGGCCCATCGGCGGAAAGTCGCCAGCCTGTCGGTATTCTACAGGTTGCACTTCGGGGAGTGTGCTCAAGAGCTACACGAGCTCATTCCACCGTCCCCATTCTACCATCGGACTTTTAGACGCACGGCCGGTTTCCATCCTTACTTGGTAGATATTCCGCCAATTCGCACTAAGCGCTTTGCTTCTACTTTCCTTATGCGCACTGCCAAGGAATGGAATTCCTTGCCGGCGTCTATATTTCCGTGCTCTTATAACCCGGCAACCTTCAAATCAAGAGTGAACAGGCACCTTCTGGGCGAGCTCGCTCCATCGTAGGCCACGTCTACGCCTCGGCTAGTCTGTGGCCATGAGTAAACCCATGCATAATAAAAAAAAAAAAAAAAATACTACGAAAAAAAATTTAAAAATCAATTTTAAGTGACAAGTTTACCAATAACATTTATTATTTATGTACAAATACATTCAAAAAATTTAAAAAACAAAACAAAAATTGTTTTTTGGCGAAATTGACCTAAACTCATATTACATTTTTCACTTCTTTTGATTTGACCTCAGAAATGCGTGGTTAAAATTATTCGGTTTCCTCATGTTACACCGTGTATACAATATGTATGTATGTATCTTGGTCATACCTCATCGTCATCATCATGCTGGCACTTGTTGACCTGGCTCGCATAGAGAGCCGCATAATACTCGTACTCATCATCTTCTGAGGATTCCTCGTCCTCGTCGCATTCGAAGTAGCGACTCTGAAACAGTAATAAAACATAAATAAATTATATAAGTTTGTCAAGGGACTGTCTCATTTCAATCATAGACAGAGAAAATCACAGAGATCTTTGTCTTACACTAGTACTAGCACCCAAAAGAAAAGGATGAGTATAGTTTTCCTGGTTTTTACTGACTGACAAATTGGTTTGACCCACTTTATTAACCCTTTACCGGGCTGACATTTGAAAATGACAATCGAATGTCAGTCTTACTCATCGAAAATAGGACATATGTTTGAAGTGCCGTATGTGGGAAATATATATCCCTTAGCCTGGTAAAGGGTTAAGCAGAAACTTCTGCAAACGATACCATAAAGCTTAGAATAGAAATAAGTGGGGAAACTCACTATCTCAATCGAGACCCTTTACACTGCTTTACTTTTTTTCTTTTGTTTACTTTTTTTATACCTCTTCTACCGTGCATAAAAACTTTACGTTATATTTACTCGGCAAAGAACATGTTTATGTTCCGTCTTCTTGACCTAATAACATATTTAGCTCATTTTATGTAAACATAGACGTCATGAAAACGGAATACATGAATAATTAGCATTGTTTATATTATACATATTATATTAATCAAACCAGTTTTCAAACAAGGCATCAATGTGCGCTATTCATATTGCGTTATGTTGGTATAAACACATTTCGTTCCATTTCACAAACTAAAGTTACGATTTGTACATAGAAAATAAATTATATTTTAATCTTTTACTTTATTCTAATCAATTTTAAATATTTATAGATGGTCAAGCAAATCTTGTCAGTAGAAAAAGGCGCGAAATTCAAATTTTCTATGAGACGATATCCCTTCGCGCCTACATTTTTCAAATTTGCCGCCTTTTTCTACTGACAAGATCTGCTTGACCAAGTTTAAATAATATATTACCTATTTATTTAAAAGCTTTACCGTTTGAACTTTTACTCATAAATATAATTTGGTGAAACGGAACGTGTTGATCAGTTAGTCCAACATAACGACACGAACTATTCTGTCAATGTTCTGTCATGTCAAATCTTATATCACACCCCTTTTCGTCTAAATTACTAAATAAAAAACACTTAGCATCTAAATTCTATCTTATTCTAATAGCATTAAAGATGTTCAGTTGTCGACATTATCGTGTAACATAATAGAAAATAGTAGAAATAGTCCCGTTCGTAGTAAATAATGACGACACTGGGGAAATATTTTCAATTGGTCAAAACAAAGAGTAATACGATTGAAGACGCATGAATGGATTGCGTTGCGTAGTGTGTTAAAACTAGGCGAACGTCCCACCAGACTTTAATTGTGCCACAGAAACAGTTAAAAGTTCTAGTTAATGTGATTATAGTGCTCGAAAATGGCTGCAGCGTTCGACTCGCCGAAATACCAAAACAGTTTAATTTGCTGCAGCCCACGTACGGCGGACGCTTACTCGAAATCATCCTCGTCGACCTCGGGATGCGTCTCAGCTGATGAGAGCTACGATTCCTTAAATCAAGTACCTAAAACGATAGCGATAAAAAAATTAAAAATCCACAGCACAGCGACGAAGGAAGAAGTCGAAAAAGCGATTAAACAATGCAAGGAATTAATTCTAAACAGCCAACAGTGCTCCGATGAGCGTAAATGGCTGGTTAGATATCTAGTCGAACTGCGATTACGTCTAGAAGATATTAAGGACACAGACGGACAGCCTAGATTAGGCGTGTGTATAAAAGGTCATCATTTTAAGCAACAAACGACGCCTCAGAACAGAAAACAGTACTGCGACCATTGTAGTGGTGTAATATGGAGTATTGTACAAAGCTCGTATATTTGCAGCGACTGTGGCTATTTAAGTCATTACAAATGTGTAGACTACATTTGCAGAGTATGTGCGCATGTTGTTATGACGGACAAGGGGCAGTTTGAGATGGAAATCTGTCCGGAAAAAGGTTTGGCATCTCAAGACTATAAATGTGCTGAATGTGCAACAGCCCTGACCTTTAAAGATGCTTGGAACGAGCCAAGGCTATGTGACTATACTGGGTTATACTTCTGCGCAACCTGCCATTGGAATGACCAATCAGCGATACCTGCTAGAGTTGTACACAATTGGGACTGGGACAAGCATTATGTATCACGTCTCGCCTTCCAGATGTTAAACCTAGCTTGGAATCTGCCTTACATAGATATAGAGAGCATCAATCCGAAGCTGTTTAACTTTATAGCGGAACTTGAATGGGTGCACAAGATGAGGAAAGACCTTGAATGGATGAGGAGATACTTATGTGCCTGTTCAGAAGGTTCTGCTCTTCTTTCACCATTATTTATGCAGCTAGGTGACATAAATAAAAAGTACAGTATGGCACATTTGCAAGCGATCAATGACGGGACTCTAGAAACTAAGTTAACAGAGTTGACAGAAGTCTGCCGCACTCACATAACCAACTGCAGTTTATGTTCAGGAAAGGGATATCTATGTGAAATTTGTAGTAACAATGAGATTCTCTATCCGTTTGACAGCGGGGCCATAATGTGTAACAAATGTAACACCATGTTACACCGCGTCTGCTGGCTCCGTAAGGGACAGAAATGCCCCAAATGTGTCCGTTTGGAAGAACGTAAGAAACTGCATGAGGTTACCGACGAAGCTGACACAACTGCTGAACATGAATACGACATAGACAAATTTGTTGAATGATTTGACATTTATATTTTATTTTCTATAGATATAGTGCATATTTTCCATCGTATTTTCACTGAGATTTACGAACGTGTCTTGCTATTTCAGTCAGTCTCGGTACAAGAAAACTGAGATTGACTGAAGTAGCATGACAAATACGAACCAACAACCTTTCCGAGAATATATGATGAAAAACAATTTATGCACTACATCTTTACCTTATTTTTGCCAAACTAACATTTATATAGTCATTGGACTTGTAAAATATACATGCAATTTTGTAAATTAACATTTTAAATGGTGCTGTACATTTTAGCAATAAAATATGTATGTTCAAAGCTTTAAATAAATGGCGTAATTAATTAATAATTATGGAAAGTGGTTCACAACTTGGAATTACTTTTAGCTTCCTAAAATATAGTTTAGACTAAAATAATAACTCACTTTATTTTAAATTCTAATCAACTATTTAATGATCTAAACCTTGTATTAATTGATATTAAAAAAAAACATGTAATTATAGATGTAGTGTATATTTGTTTTCCATCGTATTTTCTCGGAAAAGTTCGTATCTGTCATGCTACTTCAGTCAACGTCAGTGCTTTTTGTACCGAGACTGACTGAAATAGCAAGACACGTTCATATGTTTCCGTGAAAATAGTTACAACGGAAATTAATTATGCGCTACATCTGTAGGCATTTTCGTGTAAGTATAATCTTTTGACCACTAATATTTTGTTTATTGTACTTTCAATGTATTCAACTATTTTTGTATTGACTTTCTTTTGACATAAAAAAAATTATCTATGGCCTGGCGCTGATCTAAAAATCCTCATCAGATATATCTGACCAAACAAGATGCTCATAATCATCTGAACATAACATATTATCATCAAGGTTTTACATAGCATATTAATTGTGTTCAATCAATAATTCTAGAGCATGCATCTATTATCTATTGATGATATTGATAAAATAAAATCAGCCTTGCTTGAATTTATATGTAGATTTAAAAATTGGACTTCCAAAAAAGGTTTGACACGTAGAATGTAAACATTAATTTATAGTGACATTATTGTGTTTATGTAAGTATTTGTATTAGCCAGGGGTCGGCAAACCGCGGCTCTTTGAAGGTACAACTGCGGCTCTTTAAACTACCCAAAAAAAGAACACTTGTGACGTCCCACGGGCAAAGGTACCTTATGGCGGGTATGGAGTTATGCATACCCCAGTAATCTACAATAAATAAGCTATCGATAAAACAAAAGATCAACCTTCTAAGTTGCGTAGTTACAGAGATATGATTTTTTGAAAATAATGTTGTGAAATGAGCAACTTTACGATAGAGAAGTTTTAAGTTTAGCCGCCTAAAAAACTATGTTCCTGAAGTAAGTTACATAGTTGACTACAAATAATAATACCTTATATATCTGAGATTTAAAAAATGTTGCGACTTGTTCTGTAATGCAAATAGAAACCTTTGATATCGACTGATTTATGTGTATACTAACCAATCTCTTGAAAATAAAGTTTTATTTCATTTTCACGATTGATTGCAATGAGCTCTCAAGATTTAAATTGTATCTATTAGAAAACGACAGTGAGAGACAGTTTAAGCAAAAAACAATACCGATTTAGAGGTGAAAATGTATTTTCTGACTTTTCATATAAAATCAGAAAATTGAATATATTTACTTTTAATGTAACACACAATCAATTTTTCTGAGCACATATGAAAGAAATTCTGTCATTAAAATGAAATAAATCCTAAAACCCCAACTAAATACTATATTTAACCCCTTATGCCACTTTAAACTTACATAACAATTACAGTATTTGCTCCATACATTTACGAAAAGGTACCTTATGGAAATAAATCTAATAATACATCACTACAAAACATCAATCACATTGAAGTTTATCTTTTATGAATAGAAAATATTAATTTACATTAAACTGCCACAAATTTAATTAGTTCTTCGTCATAATAATCTTAAAAAAGACCAATAATTTGTATGTAATGAAAAGGTACCTTGTGGTTAAGTTACATGATGAGGCATGATGATGATGGAACAGTTAGGATAAACTAATAATATTTTGGGGTAAAGATGGTATAAATCGTCTATTTCTTATCAATAATATATATTGGTTGCCATTGAAGACAAGCGGCATTGAGGTTCAATGACCTCAGATATTCCATAAGGTAATGCGTCGGGTATTGGCATTTTTCAGCAAACCAATGGCTGATTTATTGCATGCGACCAAACCAAATGAAGATTATACTAGTTAAGAAAGACTTGACGAGAGTAACTTTGGTATAATAGCAGGCTACTTGGATTTGTAATGTCGGTCGATGTACGGTTATAATATTTGCTAGGCGCCCCAACCAGAACTGAAATTATCAAATTAGTTTTGCAGAATGCTAATACAGTCCTCTACCAAACTTCTTTTCCGGTATTGACTAGTTTTTTTGGGAATTTTCAATCTTTTTTCCATAAGGTACCTTTTCGACTAAACTCTGAGACGACATTACTAGGCTTATAACTAACTTATAACAAAAATAAAAACAGGTAAACAAACGTTACGCATTAAGGTTTCAGATCACACAATAAAAAAAAATTGAGCATTTTTTCACCTCTTTACAAAACATTTCATATCTCCGAAACTAGAAACCCTCATAAGGTACCTTTTCCCGTGGAACGTCACACTTGTTCTTAGACCACCGAAAGCAGCGCTTGTGGTTCTTTGAGCTACATATTATAGCAGATTTTTTGCTGGGCTTGGCTCTTTCTAAATAGTTTGCCGACCCCTGTATTAGACCATACAAATGTCAAGGGAATATTCAGCCTGTGATTTTGTATGTATGTTGTTCCATTAGTTATTCGTATGTTCATGTTAAGTTAGATATTTTGTTAAATTTATATTTACATTAAAATATTAAAACTATTACAATAAAATTGTATTTAATTTAATAAGTCAGTAAAACCATTTCTCCATTCAAACGTAGTTCCCATTTTCCTCTTTCTACATATTGACATAGTGGAAAATAATTTTACACAATTTCATGTATGTACAGTTAGCAGCAGAAGTTGCTAAGCGGGCCAGGTATTCAAAATTATCTTGACGCGACTATGGCCCCCCCCACATCTGGCGTCTTTCGAGCGTCGGCGTCTGTCGGCGTCGGTCCAGCGCTATGGAAAATGACGTTGCTGCGCAGTTGCGTCGACGTCGGCCATAGAATAGTAGACGCCGACGCTCGAAAGACGCCAGATGTGGGGGGGGCCTTTATTGTTAAGAGAATAAGTTGAGCGTGTCAAGGTAATTTTGAACACCTCGCCCGCTTAGGAACTTCTGCTGCTGACTGTATATTAACCATAGCTATCCATGAAGAAGACATATCGAAAAAAGTCAAACGTAGGGGACGTTTGACTTTTTTCGATCTGTCTTCTTCATGGACCAGAGTATATATTTTAAGACAAGAAACTAAAAAAAAAACCGCTATAGCTATTAAGGGCCTCTACCACAGAATAAATAATAGTACTAGGTACAGAAAGACTCACTCTCTAACAAAACGCGTCTGTCACGATCAACACAGATATGGCCGCTAGGTGGCGACAGCGCCACGCGCGGCTTATGGCAAACCCCAAAATTGGGGTCGAACGTCGAATCGATGTACTTTTAGCTACTAGTAGCAAAACGACGAAATCGCGGAGTGAGCCACGCCTGCTAGGGGCCAGGCAACCTAGCAATGCTTTTGAGATGGAGAAGGGGATCCTAAGTCCGAAGGCCTTAGTTCTCTAAATCCGGGTCTGAGGGTCTAGCACTTGTATACTTGGTATCGCACTTGTTAATTCGTACGTAAGTGTGACAGGGAGGCAACGCATCGAACGTTGTTCGCGGTAGGCCCTCTGGGCTATAACCGCGAAAATCGAAGTTCGCACATTGCGGGGATTTTTCTCTGTCACTCTAATTACGCCTTCATTAGAGTAAAGGAGAAAGATCCCCGCAATTTGCGATTTTCGGTTTTCGCGGTAGCCCCTCTGGTCTGGTTACGTTAAAGCATTTGATCGATCGATTGAATTTATTGCACATAATTAGCAATTATCGTTGAGGACTCGAGTAGAAGCTCTAGGTTTTATCTGTTCTAAAAATAGGTCACTGGGCCACTAGTAGAATATTCCAATGCTGTTGGTCACTAAACTCGGTCGGACCTTGTCGGGACACGTGCTAATCTGAAGGCCGGAAGATAACGCGGGCGGGGCGTATCATTATATGCATATATTGCAGTTTAATTAATGCATAGAGTAATTTATTTATTTATTTTATTTTGAAATTTAATTCAGGCAACAAGGCCCATATTACAAATACCTTACAGACTAACATACATATGTATTTTATAAACTTAAAACTAAACACTATTTAGACGATAAAACGGCGTGGCTCCGTTGCATCGGCTGCTCTTGTGTCGGATTCGGCAGTTTGCCCCGGAACCTCCGAAACACGACACCTTTCGGCCAGAAGTCGGCGCACTCGATGGTCTCCTGCAGCGGTAATATAACCCGGACCCGGGTATGTCCTTAAACTAGGTCCAGGACCCGGGTATGTCCTTAACCGGGTATGTACTACGTCGGTGGACGGGCAGCAGCGTCCCTCAAATTCGGTGTACTCGACTGCGATCGCCAACCCGCCTGCCAAGCGTGATGGCGATTATGGCATTCACCCCCCAAAAAAGGGGGAGGCCTATGTTCAGCAGTGGACGTCTTATGGCTGAGATGATGATGATGATGAGAGTAATATAAGTAAAGAAAGAGTGGCAACTCCATACATCAGTTTTCTTACAAAAACCAGGCGTGGCTCACTACGCGATTTCGTCGCTTTGCTACAGGTAGCTAAAAGTACATCCGTTCCACACCAATTTTGGTGGCTAGCCATAAGCCGCGCGTGGCGCTGTCGCCACCTAGCGGCCATATCTGTGCTGATCGTGACAGACGCGTTTTGTTAGAGAGTGAGTCTTCTGTACCTAGTAAGTACTATTATTTATTCTGTGCCAAAACGCGAGTTCTTCGAGCCAATCGTGCAGTCTAACGCAACTATAGTCTGTATCTTTAGGTATTTAAGAAGAAGTAAACAAACTTTGTACATTTTCGGGTAGTTATAACATTAGTTAACCAACCAAAACATAACCGCCTGGATCAGTCACTGAACGACCTGGCCCCAATTTCACATCGGTGACAGGTGCGGCGAATTGTAAAATCACTGTTGCTGACGTCACAGGCATCCATGGGCTACGATTACCACTTACCATCGGGCGGGCCATATTCCTGTTTGCCACCATCATTGTATTATTTAAAAAAACTTTATTATATCGTAATAAAACAGATATTTCTCCTGCGAAGTTTCTGACAATTGTCAAAGATTTAGAAGAATTGTAGGTAATTCTTGACAGGTAATGAGTTATATGTCGGAATTTCGTGACAATTGTAGTGTTTCTTGTGACAATTGTCATAAACTGGGCAAGAGAAATATCTGTTTTTTTCCGATATCATAAAGTTTTTTTTAATAATACAATGATGGTGGCAAACAGGAATACGGCCCGCCCGATGGTAAGCGGTAACCGTAGCCCATGGATGCCTGTGACGTCAGCAACAGTGATTTTACAATTCGTCGCACCTGTCACGTTGGTGAAACAGGGGCCTGACTTTAACCTATATTATTTGATCGTGTTATGTTTTCATCTACCCTCAACTGGCTTAAGGAGCCATTTGAGGGTAGATTTTGTTTACTTTTATTTAAATACCCAAAGATACAGAGTACCTATAGTTGCGACCAATCGCGCGCGGGATGCGAACTCATCAACCAATCGCGTTGTGGCGTTATACTGCACTTGGCTCGAATTCGTGTGCGTGACACCGCTGTACTTACTGGCCCCATAGTCTAATAAAACATGGTCTTCTCTTCCCAGAGTGACACAGGCCTACGTCACAATAAACATGGCCGCTATATATAGCGCTATCGCATATTATCATATAGCGCTGTCGAGTGATGACGTAGGCTTGTGTCAGTCACGTGACCACGAAAAGACGGGAAGAGAGTACCAGGCGGAGTATATTATTATACCATGTACTGGCCCCATTCTTATTGCCCGTAAGGCCCGTTCTTAGATATATATATGTCAATATATGCTCTTATCAGTTTTATCAATCACGCAAGACACGTGTCTGAGGGCCTACCGCGAACCACGTTCGACGTGTTGCCTCCCTGTCACACTTACGTACGTGTTTACAAGTGCGACAGAGAGGCAAGACGTCGAACGTGGTTCGCGGTAGGCCCTCTGGTCACTGTCTATCATATAACGGCTTATCTAACTATTACATCATATTTATTTAAACTTTATTGCACATTATATTATATGTACAAATGGCGGACTTAATGCCATAAGGCATTCTATTACCTACTAAGGTATTCATAAGGTATTACTTAGGTACTTACCAGTGGCGGCGCGTCAAACATATCCATAGGCAAGCCGGGGCTAATTTGGCTTACATATTTCCTTTACAAGGCTGCTCAAACATCCAAAAACAGGCAAGCCGGTGGGAATCGGCTTTTATGGACGAGCCGCCACTGGTACTTACATCATACTTTATTCATACTTACTTGGTTGGCGCTCATCACCATTTAAAGGTCAATTCTACCAGCAAACGTAAGAGAATAACTCAAAATTTGCATTTGATTACTTTGCCTCACATGTGAATAAAATGCAACTTTGCTATCAGCTTTTGAATAATCAAGAGAGCCTTTACTAAAAATACTGGCGTCACAAAATGGTATTCTTGCGTCCGCACCTCATTTTATCGGTAATATAATATTACAATAATTGGTCATTATCGGCGAGCCAAATTGGCGATTGCGTCCGCACGTCCTGATTCGATCGGGCAATTTAATCAGATTGGCGAAAAATGTACTAGTCTGGATACGCCTTTGTTATTACCTACCTGACATTCCAGACACCGGCAGGAGTCCCTGTAGGTGCACGTAGTGAGGGCGGCCAAGTGTTTCAAATAGGTGTGCGTCTGTAAGCGACGCTTGCGCCGCGCGAGGGAAGTTATTGCGTTGAAGAAGTTCACGCGGCGGCCTTTGGATTTTGGTGTATCGCTGTTTACAAGAAGATACAGATGTTAGAGTTTGGCTAGCTAATTGTGTTAGGTACAAATGTGTAAAAAATTGTCCTAGGCCCTTTTTTTGCCAACGGGCCAGACTATATATATTGATTAAAAGTTTCCTACTTTTTTTACATAGGTAATGTTACTTCCGAATCATCTTTGGAAACACATTTGAATCTTTATTTTTCAATTACAGTAGAATCCGTTTAGTACGACTTCGCATATAACAACCAACCGCTTATAGCGACGTAAGTATAGGCACTTGTTTGGTTTTAGTACAAGCTACTACGGAAGTGCAACCGTTTATTACGACTCCGCTTATAACGACCGACCGCTTTTAACGACGGAAATTTACACAAAATCCCTCCGTCAAGTCCGGTTACAACGACGAGCGACGTAGTTTTAACAAATAAATTGTTGGTAAGAAGCTTACTCCGTCCCGCGCACCCAACTCCTCTCCCCCTTTTTGCCTATACGGAGCAAGATGAAATGTGACTTTTCGTAAACTTGCAAACAGTTAATTACAACAACAAAAAAAAAACTAAAACAGAACAGTAAGTTGGGTAGCAATGCGATTTGGTAGGTACGTTCGAGGGAGTACACAGGAGGTCGCCATAGGAACTGTGTGATAAAACAATGTCATCTTGATTAAATCCCCAATAATTTCGAATTTTTATTTTACGGGATTCGAGTAATTTGTGGATGACGAGTGAGTACGCGTACCTTGAAAAGTGGCTTCTTCTATACACACAAGTCTCTCCATTTTGACAAGGTGTCGTAATACTAACGTAAAAAAAATTTTAAAAGAAATGTTTCTTTTTTCTGTGATTGTCGCATAAGTATTAATAAATACAAAATTATGTAATTATTTTGATATAAAAAAATATTAAAATTGGCAGTTCGTTTTGTACGACGTCCGGTTAGTACGACGTAATATCAGCGGTCCCTTGGGCGTCGTTATAACCGGACTCTACTGTATTGTATACCATTTAGGCAATTGGCACAACCTTACCCCGGCTACACACGTTAAATCGTAGCGATTAATCTATGCAGTCAGATTTGCGCAGTTTTATCTACCGCGTGTATGACAAATCGTTACGATAATCGACAACGATTTGTCATACACACGGTAGATAAAACTGCGCAAATCGGACTGCACAGATTATAATCGCTACGATTTATAATTACGTGTGTAGCCGGCATTAATGTTTGCTTACTTCAACAGAATAGACAAAAGAGAGGTCACCTGTCATTAACATTGCCGTTTAGCTGCGCCGGTCTCATGTCCTCGCATAGCGCCGTCTCGCTCGGCCGCCGTTTAGCTCGCCTCTTCACTCCCGTATCTTTGTCCTCGTTCACTTTAACAATGTTAATATTAAAATTATTAAAATTGGAACATGGAATTGACTTGCAAATTCAAACACAAAACGTTGGGTTAGGGTGGTATACCACCTGTCCAATGTGTATTTTGTCTCACATTTTGCTTAATGAGAGAGTGAGACGCAATGACATTGGACCAAGATATTGGACAATGGTATACCACACTTAGTTACCAAAGTGTTCCATTTAATTTAACTTCTAAACAAGTTGAATAGGGATATAGTAAAGAAGTTAATATTGTTATTGTTGCACCATCGCTCGTTGTTCTGAGTGTCTGTGTCTGGCCAGAAAGAGCTGGCTGTGGAGCCAGTTTGAGAAGAGTTCCCGTTTCCTACATCCAAGGTTGTTTAAGTAGGGATATAGTAAGTAAGTACCGTTAATATCGTTATCGTTGCACCATCGCTCGTTGTTTTGAGAGTCCGTGTCTGGCCAGAGAGAGCTGGCTGTGGAGCCAGTTTGAGAAGAGTTCCCGTTTTCCACGTCAAAGGGACGGTCGGGTTGGTTAAGGACCTGAAAATCTCAGAGGAATATATTTTGGGCAAATTGGGAATTAGGAGACATAGTCTCGTTTTATAATGCGATATATTTAATTTGTGGAAGCGAGATGCATGCATTTATTATACCTACCTGATAATGTGCTCTAGTCCCCAGAAAAAACACCGCTCCAGAATTTCCGCCGTTCATTTTATCCCTAAAACAGATATAATATAATATAGATAATTATTATGCCTCATTAGGCGCATGGGGCTCGCAGAATAATCCTCCATTTGTCGCGATCTTAAGCGGCTAATACTTCCAGCTCTTCAAGAGTCCAGTTGAGCAAGCCTCCTTCTCAACGGAACCCTCAGTGGGCGAGTCCGACTCGCACTTGTCCGGTTTTTTTATTTTCCATAACGAAGTAACGAAGGAAGTCGATATGCCATTTGTTTGTCTTTGCTTTACTTGACAGGAGCACTACCGTGCCCCTAAATAATTGTCAAGGTCTCCACAATTTGAGCGATAAATACCTATTAAATGTACTAATTGTGGCGTCATTCTAGACAAATTATAACTAATGTAAAAACAATTATGAATATTAGAAATCATTAGGAACTAATAACACTTTATCGCTCGAAAATCTAACCAAACATTGGTAGTTGTAACAAAAGTAAAGTAACATTATAATATATAAGCACTCACAGCTTATTATTTGTTTCAATAATTATTAATATACATCTTAATTACGTAATATTGGAATACCTTTTTGTTATTTTAATATTATTTGGGTTTTGTTGACAGATCCACTGACTCAACACACTGACGTTTGAAATGCGCGCGCAGGATATGCATTCTTTACGCTTACCAAGCTCCGGCTAATGTCAAAACATCAAAACCAGTGTACGATGATCTTCGACTACGCCTAGGTTTAACGGGTCTAGTTTATGTTGGTTAATGTATCTTCAGCATTACGCAGTCACTCGCTTCTGATTTACGCGCATTAGGAATAGCAGCCCAAATTCAGAGTTACCAGTAAATTAAAAGCCTACCCTTGTCAGTGGTAAAATAGTAAATTTATTTATTTATAAATTTCCAAAAAGTAATTAAACGCAAGTTTAAATACAAATTATTGTTTTGTATAAAATATAAATTCACAAACAATAAAATTAGATTACAATCGTACCTAATACACACACACACACACTATACACGAACTATTATTATCAAATATTCTCTAAATTTTTCTGTTTATCGATATGTACAAAATGCAATGACAACTGCGTTACTACGAATTAATGTACTTGAGCTTTTAAACGTTGATTTCATGAGTTTAATCACGTTTATTTGTTTAATTCATAAAAAAATATAAATTAAGGTAACTAAATGAAACCAAATACAATAAATAGACGTAAATAAGAATATTTACAAAACCACATATGAAAAATCCCCCTATATGGTTAAATAATATATTTAATGATAAGACGTCAAAAAAAAAGGAGTCAAATCTACCACATCAGTACTGTAAGCAGTCGTCCTCAAGTTCAAGCATTCGTCATTCTACAGCGTCGCGGGTATCCAAATACAGTCTAGCAATTTCTTCTAGTCGACAGAATGGCAAATGTTGAAGTCATGCAACATGAGACAGGGTCAGATTTTGGGTGTGTGTGCAATTACGTGAAGTGGCTGCACAGGACCGCTTTACTGTGAGGTACTGGACTCCCCGAACTGCTTGGCTCTAAGCTGTTTTATATACGAAGCGAGTTAAGAAACTTCGATAGCGCGATGCAGAACATCAGGTTAGGGTTACAAAACAGAGACATCTTAAACTTTTTCTATTTGGGTTTTGTGTTGAAGCTTATTTAATTAGATACCAACTTTGTAACTTGTTATGTAGGCTATGAAAAACTGTCTTGTCTAAAATAATAAACATTGAATATGTATCATGAGATTCATGGGTCTCGTTAAATACTTACGTGTCCGACAATTAGGTCCTTAAATAAGCAAAAAAATACCGGGCTACCCATACAATATTGATAATTTCATATCTGAATGAAAGTTTATTGGAGAGCTTTACCGCTAAAATAGCAGTCTACGATGTTACGTTTGGATGGTAAAACAGCATAAGGCGTAAAATGTTCATAATTTATAATTATTTATTCATTGCATCATGTACGATTGTTAAGACTAATATGCGGCTCTCATCTTAGCTAAGTATCAGATACATGTATTTATAATTTACAGACGTTGGATCTGGTTTACTCTACTCTGAGCTGAGATATCTGTGGAGGGGTTGAATCAGGTTTCTTCAATGCACTGTTAAGGGGATTGTCTATAGGCGGTTAATAAAACTGCTTGCTGTCTAGAATGGTCTTAGACAGGCTTTGTCCTATGACTAGGGTTTGCCATCCGGATCCGAAATGTATGAAATTATCCGGATCTGGATCCGGATCCGCGGATCTTCCCATACATTTCGGATCCGTCGTGCAAACCCTACCTATGACTATAAGGATACTTATTTAAGTCTAAAGTTTTCAAATTTTCTATCGGAGCATCGTAAGATGCATTATAAGCTGAATTTTTAAGATCGACATTTTTTTGTTAAGTAGTGTAAGCACTCGCACTTTTATCTTTTATGTAGAGTTTTGTAGAAGGATATGAGGTTTTCTGCCATGTCCTTATGTTATGATTATGGACTCTAGCCTATAACCGCGAACATCGAAGTTCGCAAATTGCGGGCATTTTTCTCTGTCACTCTAATTACGCCTTCATTGGAGTAAAATTATTATCTACCTGTGGAAACTTGTAATTGGCTTACTGTTTCTATGTTATTACCTAACTTGTTACTCAAGCTGTAAGTTTTCCTAATAAAAAAAAAAAAAAAAAAAGAGAAAGATCCCCGCAATTTGCGAATTTCAGTTTTCACGGTAGCCCGTCTAGTTTCCGACTTTGCGTGTAAGGTATGTTATCAAGTGCTAGGCTAGCCTAGATTCCGCCTGGTATTTTCTGTGAACTTTTCTGTCGCGTCTATTATTACTCTGAAGTAGTCTGAAGTATATGATTGCATGTGCAAATTGACATAAAGCCCTCATTTTGGGATGGTACAAATTACAAGTTCACAGGTTTACTTTTACTTATCCACTTTCAAAATTTGACCATGGATTTTGTCAATTTCAGTTGTCTCTAAACCAGCATATAGTAAATAGTTTAATAGAAATATATAGTGTCACTATCTTGCTATTAGATCATATTGCTTTGCGATTTGTTTCTACTGCTACATTTAAGTTGTTGGCCTAGCTAGATACTAATTAAAGTGGTAGTGAGTTTGCAAAATACAAATTCGCAGTGTAACTAACTCAAAAAAGAAAAAGAAAGGGGGAAAAGAAAATAAATAAAAGAAGAAAGAGTGCCTCTGTTAAAAATATAATTATTATTTTCTAGCAGCTAGTTGAGAGCTAGTTCAAGAGTAGATGAGCCTTAACTGTTCACGGTAGTTGGGTGCATCGTGCATCCGTGCATGCGCAGAAGTATAGAACAATAAAGACAGTAAAAGGTACTAAAGTTATCTAAGGCTAACAGATTATTACGCCGTTTTTAGTTTTTAGCAGTGGCTGTAACGCATGGGTTGCTGCATCCGGAATTCCGGGTGATAATAAGCATCGGAACTATTGACCAATAAAGATATGGACTTATTGGCCTATTGGGCTTCGGAACAAATATAATATGTTGAAAATAACAATTTATAGAAAGTTATCGATGAGAAAAAAAAAAAGAAACTTTTGGGATTACATTTTGGATTCTTTTACTTTAATTGCATGGTCAATATACCAACATAAACATTCTGACTGATGATGTATCGTCGGATCCCTGCCGAACAATTTATTCTTCTGTTCTCTTTTATACACAGCAGTATGAAGGATTAGACAAGGTCAGCCAGTTAAACGTAGACATTAACCATTATTCCATTAGTGCAGTCAAGTAGAACGAGGAGTGACCGTGCGGCCCAGTTTATAAACATAACAGCAATAAACAACTCATCAAAAATGTTTACTTTGACGACTTAATACAACGATTTTGTCGGTGATTAGTAAGTAGTGCTAACCACACTACTAAACAACTGTTATTCAATGTACATTGTTTATTGTGTTTGGATTTATCATGAATGAACAAATTATATTATAGATATGATGTATAGTAGAGTTTTAGCTATCAATATACATATTATTAAATGGATTTGGATTCAGTACAACATAGCTCGATATTCGACAAGTCTAAAATTGACGACCGTTGCCAATTGAGAGTAATTTTAGATATGCATGTTTCACGCATGGGATATCTATTTTAAAGAATACAGCAAAGTATTAAATGCATGTAGCTTTTATCTAAACTAAAAAGCGCTGGTAGCCTAGCGATGAGAGCGTGCGACTTGCAATCTGGAGGTCGCGGGTTCAAACCCCGGCTCGTACCAATGAGTTTTTCGGAACTTATGTACGAAATATCATTTGATATTTACCAGTCGCTTTTCGGTGAAGGAAAAACATCGTGAGGAAACCGGACTAATCCCAATAAGGCCTAGTTTACCCTCTGGGTTGGAAGGTCAGATGGCAGTCGCTTTCGTAAAAACTAGTGCCTACGCCAAATCATGGGATTAGTTGTCAAGCGGACCCCCAGGCTCTCATGAGCCGTGGCAAAATGTCGGGATAACGCGAGGAAGAAGAAGAAGAGCTTTTATCTAAACTACGATCCAAATAACCAAACCAAATAAGAAGTAGAGCCCACAAAATGTTGATTTAGAGGTGCAAGAGTTTGTATTTAGAGAGTTTAAATAAATCTATTCAAGTTCAGAGGGCCTACCGCGAACCATGTCCGATGTGTTGCCTTTCTATCGCACTTGTAAATTCGTACGTAAGTATGGCAGAGAGGCAACACGTCAAACGTGGTTCGCGGTAGGTCCTCTATGCTGCTGCACTGCATGGATTAGATTTCCAAGTCGTGGATACTATTTATAGAAACATCGATTCCTTTTACGTTGCATGACGTTGGACTACGTTTACGGTGCGTGGGTAGCAGGCGTAATTGGTTGAATCATGAAACGAAATGGGTAATAAGGTGATAAGAAAATATTTAGTTCAAACTTTGTTGGCTTTTTTATGTCTAAAAATACATTTTATATATCCTCACTGCAGTTACCGCTTAGAGAGTTATATAAAATGCAAAATATGACCACAACCACTCTAACAAGAGAGCAGAAATAAGGAGACGGAGAACGATATATCAAATTCAGTTATTTTTGCTCTTGTATGAAAAATGTAGAGCGTAATTTAGCATATCTGTAAAATGCAGTTCATCAGCCTGTTTAAAGTTCTGGTTATACTTGCTTTAAAGATTCTATATTTAATAATTGATTGCAAACATCTACTCAAAATTCTTATCTTATTATAAACTCTACATTTACATATTCCCCGATCAAATTCGTTCATTGTAGTCTAAGCCTATCATATTGCAAAATGCAATAATGAAACTTATACACCTTTGCTCACCGGCAGAGCGTAACCCACATAGCCGCGATACTACGTCACATAAACCGACCAATCAGATCGCTGGGTCTACATCGCGCTTACGAAGTTTTTCGACTCGGCAGCATAAATACAAAGCGCGTTTCTATGTGCATGGGGAGTCCGTTGCTACACGGGAAACCGGTCGTGGTGGGGGGCCGGCTTAAGCCTCCACCATCTGAATATGTCGCCTTGAAGAAGTCGTCATGTATGGGTTTAATATAAAAATGATTAATAAAAATAATGTCAAACAAAACAGCAAAATGAAATGAGACTTGTCTCACACATACCGGTGTAGCGTCTTTGACTCTCTTTTTTGTTCTTATCTCTTACATCGTATACAGTTAGTTAACAGTTAGATTTCTTAAGTAAGCTATTTATAAATTATTTCATTTTTCCATAAGATGGATTACCTACTAATCCTACTATGGACATCATTAGGTAGAGCCTGTTCGGAAATAGAAGAATCGTGAAATGTATAGAGCTCAATACATTCTACGACTCGTCTCTTTCCGAACTGACTCTATCTCTCTATAAATTATTAACGTCTTTTATTTACAATCTTTTATACAAACAAAATGTCAAATAACAATCAACAAGCGTTAGGAGATTCACCACTTTTAAATTGAACAAAACAGCTCTTCACGTTTCTTATCTTTAAAATCAATAAAAAAAAAATCAATAGTTTAATCTTGTTAAAAAGCGAAAATCAAAATATCGACCTCAAATTATTCATAAAAGAGGAAGTCAAATTAGCCACTTCATAAAAGAGGAAGTCAAATCAACCACTTCATAAAAGAGGAAGTCAAATCAGCTACTTCAGTATGGGTGAGACCAATGTCTCTCTTTATCATTTTTCTTGACAATTAATTGTTTACCATATATGAATTGCTTAATACGCTTCAACATATTTGATGGCAAGGAATTAGACCGGCTCCCTGCCGACACCGGCTCACTGAGTAGCTACGGACCTCCCAGGGCAAATCCCTAAAAGCTTGCTTATATAGAAACGGAGTTAAAAAACTTCAAAAGCGCGATGTAGAACGGGAAATCAGATACTTTATAACATCAAAACCAAATATAAACTGGGAACAAAAACTAGTTTTTCATATTTAGAATGTTGGACAGTTTTTGCTTAATATTTTTAACTCGACGTTTTTTGTTTGTAATGAACAATAAACGCATTTGTTGCTTTTTTGACGTTTGCAATGGCGTTTTGTGTAAGTGCGAGTGAAAAAGAGCAACCAAGTTTATATTTTAGGGTCGCAGCCAATAGGAAGCTGGAGTCGTCAAAGTTACACAGTATTATTGATTTAATGAGCGGGATAGAAGCCCAGTCTTCGTGATGTAGAGTTCTGAAAATAGAACAATGTGTACAAACGGTAGTTTTACAATTGATAACAAGAAAATATCCCATACTACTGAAAAACTTCACTCATATCTCGGTATATACTCGAACCATTAAAAAAAAGTTACGGTAATAGGTTTTACTTTCTTTATAAAATAAAAGTATAGTTTTAGAATAATTGGCCTCAAATTAAAATAGTTTTTTGCTACACTTGAAAAGTTATACAAATTAAGTTTGTTTACTTCAGCCCAACGAAAATAATGTATAACTAACGTAACAAACTATTTTTATTACCAAGAGATTTAAGTATAGCATATAAGTACCTACAAATCCTACGATTTGCATATTTAAATTAAAAGAGCAGGTCTATCAACTTTTACGATGTAGTGAAATGCGATGAGATGCAACGCAGTGATGAATCAAGTGAAAAGAACGTGAGGTGATTAGAACTCGTAGTAACTCCGATGAGTCATTGTCCAAAGTCTTTCGCATTCAAGTAGAAGCCATTTTAAACTTTCTTGTCGTTTTTTACAAAATTTAACTCTATTACCAAACAATAAGGTTGGTATCCCCAAGCACTATCTGAATAAAATATTTCAACAAAATATAAACCCAATCGATTATATTTTGCAATTGCAATGGTATGAACTATGTTATATAAAAGGGTATTATCACACAAACAATAAAGATTTTAAAATAAATTAATTATGGGTAAATGAAATAATAGAATAATAAATGGGGTAAATTTTTTTTACTGGCAACACTGGCATTTCGCTACAAATCATTCTACATAGAATAGAATACGATTTTACCCTAAAAAGGCGATTAATGGCGTCGAATTTCACGTAGTTCTCTTGATTTCGTGTCGTGAAGTTATTTAATTAGCTGTTGTGTGTTCATATTGGTGTTGTTCAAGGATAACATCAACAAATCAATTGTTGCCATCAAAAGTAAGTGGATGTGGATTGTTGCAATAATAATAAAATTAAAAACACCGTCATGTAGAAACACCGATTTCATTGGTGTTGCAAGATTTTTTTGAGGGAATTTCAGGAATTTGACATTTGGAGAGCAGAATTAAGTTTTTGCAGTGATATTTTGTTATTGTTCATTACATTTTCTGTATTAATACTGAAAATCTAGAAGTTTACTAGGCCTGGATTGCTCTATCAGTACCTAACCAAAATGTCCATGTATGTATGTTTACCGAACATTTGTTTGTGTGAGAGAGTAAGCTTGTGGTAATATTGAATCGTGCTTTGTATTGTGTACTTTTATAAGTAAATGTACTTAAGTAACGATAGTTAAAGCACCAGTTCAACCAAAATTGCTATGACTTTATAGGTTCTATTCCTAAAAACTAGAATACTTAATGGTTTGAACACAATACATATTAGTTGTTAGTGATCATGGTCAGATTTGCAGGCAACCAGAAATTATAGATAGACAGTTTAACCTTTAGGCAGAGAAGGCAGAAAGCGACTACCTAGAGGCCTTGCATCAACTAGGGTTCCGGTGCATGTATAAAAGAAATTAAAATGTTTCATAGCCAATATGCATGGCAAAAACGAGGCCCGATAATTGCACTGCCTAGGGGCTTCGTTATGGTTAATCCGGCCTTGCTTATAAAATACTATGTATTCACAACTGGAAACAGGTAATTTTCTAGTACTGAATTGTAATAAATAAGTAATAAAATATCATTTAGTTCAGATTTCTAGCACATATTACATTATTAAATGTCCACTACAACTGCTATGCAGTTAGTTTAAGGGCATTTTCATTTTAACTTGTACTTTAAAGCGAGACTTAGGTCATGTTTCAGTAATATCTAAGCGTCACATTCCTGACAAAATGTATGGCATTTGACATTGACCGTCAGTTTTGTGACAATTGCTAACCGGTTGTTAATGGTACACAGTTAAAATTCCCTAATATTGTAGTGCTGTTTTGTTTTCACAGGGTTGAAGAATGTCAGACGAGGAACAGGTGGTCTCGGAGACGCAGGTGCTCACGGCAGAGTTTAAAGATGGTAAGCACAAACAGTACAGTTCAACTTGGTTTTCTCTAGTGAATTATTTTCATAATTATTTCTAATATTGGGATATAACAACTTTTGTAAGGGTTCCTTTTGTACCTTTTTGGTACAGAACCCTAAAAATTAAGAGGTTTTTTTTTATTTTTATTTTATTTATTAGGCACACAAAACAGATAACATTTATTACATGGAATAATTCTTTTCAGAGCAGGTTTTTGGTTGGGAATGCCATCCAAAGCATGTATGCACATCATGAAACAAATATTAGAGCGAAAACTACAACTATACTAAGACTACTATACAAACTAACTTAATTACACAATAATACAATTTTAGGCACAGTTTTAAGTTTCATTAATGTCTTTAATTTCCTCAATGTTTGGAAATTAAAGACATTAATGAAACTTAATGTAATGGTGATCGATGGCAAAGAACTTCCATAACCTGTTTCCGAAAGATTGCAAATCTCGAGTTGAATATATCAATATGGCTATTAGGTTCTTAATTAATCAGGATATTTCCATATTTCTTATCAGATAGATCTGATAAATATGGAATGTCATTTCTAAAAATACTAAATGATGTGGTATAGGATTAATATGGATGCAGTCCTTGAACATACTTACATATATCATGATCATATGTGTCACTTAACTTCAAACTCGGGTAAATCCATTTGACCCTGTCAGCTAATATCTACCATATCCCTTTTCTTTGTATTAAAATCGCACAATCTGACAGATGGATTTACCCGAGTTTGAAGTTAAAAAAGCAACTCATATTTTCATTAATTTTTCAGGTCAACTCGAAATCGTGGAGGTGACTCCATTTGACAATAATGAGGTAAATTTTGAATCAATATAGGGTAATTAATGTTTATTATTTTCATTATTCATGTTGTAACATAAAATAATTGCCTATCTATATTACAGACTAACACAGTGGAAACTATCCTCCCCGATATGGCCACCATATCTGAGAGCAGTGAAGACCAGGAACCTAAGTACGAGATCCTCACGGACTCCTCCCGGAGTCTGATGCACCTAGACCTCTTAAACCTGACCCTTGTCAAGTAAGTGACTAGTCATCTACCATAGAGAATAATACATAGAGAGCTCACTCTATACATCAGTATTAGTACCAAAACGATCGATATTTATTATTTTATGACTTCAAATTCTACCATTACCAACTAGTTACTACCTACAATATACTTGGATAAATTTAAAAGTGGAAAAATAAAAGTAATTAAGACAGTAATTTTTCCACTTTGAATTTGTTCTAAGCTTAAGAGCCAACAGGAGTGGTCATTTCTCCATACAAACGTACTCGACTGTTTCCTCCATGGGTTGATGCTAGAGCAATGATTTTTTCAACACAGATTAATAATGTCTAAATCATAGACCGACCGTTTTTTTTTTTGATAATTTTGTTTTTTAAGGCGCTAGAGCCCCTCAAAAATGACCAAAATGGCCTCATTGACTATGCCGCAATGAGAGGCGTAGTATTCAAAACTGATATCAATTAGCCAAAAAAGCAAAACGGTCCGATACAGATAATTTCATAATCATTTAGACTTCCAAATTTGGTTACGATTGGTTAAGTTTTGGAGGAGGAAACAGTCGAGTACGAAACCTCGATTTTTGAGATTTTTACGCAGGATTTTTCGCCTTGTCCTTATCGCACTAGTTTTAGGAGCCGCTTCCGTTAGCGAGACGGGTATATTTACCTAAAATATTTAAAACTCAGCTCCTGTTTCGTCTTATTCTTATCTGCAGGTGTGGCGACGGCGAGGAGTCATACCGTTTAGTGACCAATCAGGAGGCAGAAGGAGAGCTGGGGGAGACGGTCACATGTGTTCTGCAGTCCAGTGATGGCGAGGGGGAAGGTGAGAATTCATTTTCACCACACCAGCTCGGAAATGCTTACTTTGCACTTCAAAAACTGATAGCAAAGTTGCATTTTATTCACATGTGAAGCAAAGTAATCAGATGCATTGAGTTTTTTTCTTGTTTGCTGGTAGAATAGACTTTTAAATGATGATTTTGGATGATAAATATTTAATAATATTAATTTAGATTTGATTTAATTTTGTTTGATATTTTACATTTAATATTTTCTTCGGGTTGGTGTGGTGCAAAACTTTTTTGTTTCACTCCGGGGCAAATTTTGTTTAACCCCACAAGGGTTATTTCATTTTAATGAAGTCTGTCAAATATAATATATAATAATAATAATTCAGCCTATATACGTCCCACTGCTGGGCACAGGCCTACTCCTGCCAAATATACATTTGAAAAAAGTATGTACAGTCGCCATCAGATATATCGGAGCGGCCAAGGTGTTCACAATATCTGAACACGCACTCTAACGCCCTGACAATAGAGGCGTGTTCAGATATTTGTCAGCGCCTTAGCTGCTCCGATATATCTGATGGCGACTGTACCTGATGGCCAGTTTCAATAGAAACCTATGTTTCAGACGCGCAAAACGCCTACGTCGGCAAAAAGCAAGTATACTTAACCAGAGAAGATCAAGACGAATACGTCATGGTCAACGGCGAGGGCGGGCCGGTCGTCATACTCAAATCATCGCTAGAGGGCGTTGAGGAGACTGAGACGCCACCGGCGAAGACTGAGAAACCAGTTAAGGTACAAAACACTTAGTTAACTCGTCATTATTATTAACAAGATCACGTCATGGTTAGCGGAGAAGGCGGGCCGGTCGTCATACTCAAATCATCGCTAGAGGGCGTTGAGGAAACTGAGGCGCCACCGGCGAAGACTGAGAAACCAGTTAAGGTATAAAACACTTAGGCCCACTTGCACCTTTCAACTAACCCGGGGTTAACGGGTTAAATCTGGAGTTACCATGGTTACCAATACAATTTGACATTGGGTTAACGGTTTAACCGGTTAAGCCCGGGTTAGTAAATGGTGCAAGTGGCGCTTAATTAACTCGTCATTATTATTAACAAGATGATCACGTCATGGTTAGCGGGGAATACGGGCCGGTCGTCATACTCAAATCATCGCTAGAGGGCGTTGAGGAAATTGACACGCCACCGGCGAAGACTGAGAAACCAGTTAAGGTACAAAACACTTAGTTAACTCGTCATTATTATCAACAAGATCACGTCATGGTTAGCGGAGAAGACGGGCCGGTCGTCATACTCAAATCATCGCTAGAGGGCGTTGAGGAAACTGAAACGCCACCGGCGAAGACTGAGAAACCAGTTAAGGTATAAAACACTTAGGCCCACTTGCACCTTTCAGCTAACCCGGGGTTAACGGGTTAAACCTGGAGTTACCATGGTTACCAATACAATTTGACATTGGGTTAACAGTTTAACCGGTTAAGCCCGGGTTAGTAAATGGTGCAAGTGGCGCTTAATTAACTCGTCACGTCATAGTTAGCGAAGAAGACGGGCCGGTCGTCATACTCAAATCATCGCTAGAGGGCGTTGAGGAAACTGAGACGCCACCGGCGAAGACTGAAAAACCAGTTAAGGTACAGAAAACTTGTTTAACTCGTCACACAGATAAGACTCCAGACTGAGCATAGTAGCGCTACCCCCTCTGCCACAAATATAGGGTAGAGGGTAGTTATACTCCATTTTCAAGTCAAAGTGTCTTTGTGTGACGCCCGTGTCTTTGAACGGACCAATCACGGCACGGGGCTCGCTCATCGCGTCCCCCGCACCCCACTATTTTTGGCAGCATCGGTTTCATGAAATAATTGCTCGAAGCTTCGTCTAAAGGATTCCGTCTATGATTCGGTATTATTATTAACAAGATCACGTCATGGTTAGCGGGGAATACGGGCCGGTCGTCATACTCAAATCATCGCTAGAGGGCGTTGAGGAAATTGACACGCCACCGGCGAAGACTGAAAAGCCAGTTAAGGTACAGAACGCTTATTTAACTCGTCATTATTATTAACAAGATCACGTCATGGTCAACGGCGAAGGCGGGCCGGTCGTCATACTCAAATCATCGCTAGAGGGCGTTGAGGAAATTGACACGCCACCGGCGAAGACTGAAAAGCCAGTTAAGGTACAGAACGCTTATTTAACTCGTCATTATTAATTGTTTCTCCATTTTGGAATTCACGGGCCTACAAATCCCGGTCTTTTGATAGGCTTGCGTGGGGATATAGATCCAACACGTAGAGGCCCCTTGGAGAGCTTTAATGTCATGTAGAACGCCTGCTGGAACCCGTTCACAGGCGCAACAATAAACACCCATGAACCGGTCGCAGCAGGCATTGGGACTATTGCAGAAAAAGTGAATAGTATACCGGTCTATGGATTGAAGTTTGGATGGACAATGAGACTGGGCTATTGTAGAGAAGTCCGGACACCTGCCATAACAATGCTAAAACACGTTATCGAGGCAGGTGGTGACTTGCCGCTGACTAGATGGGCCCCTGAAACTGCCGTCGCGAAGACGACCAGGAGCAACATCGGTGTGAGCGGCTCAGGGGTGTCGAGAGGTGTGCGCCGCTTTCTACCCAGTGGCTGTTAACAGCCACTGTGCCAACTCGCGTCTTATGCATCTTTCACTTCCACCCCTGGAGCATATAGCTCTAACGACTCCTCTCTGGACGGCCAATGAAGGCAAGCCAGAGCTGAGAGTCCTGCGGGTCCCCTTGGGGTCCACTCCGACCGACGAAGACACGCCGGAGACGGAGACCCTGACCGACTCTCGGGAGCCCTCGGGTCCGTGGGGTCGTTACTCCCCAACAGCTCGCCACAAGCTGCCCTGCGGGCTCATTATTAATATTATTATTAACAAGATCACGTCATGGTTAGCGGGGAAGATGGGCCGGTCATCATTTTCAAATCATCGCTACCTGGGAAGGAATTCTGGCCAAGATGGAACACTCTGACAACACCGATTGTCGTATGTGTAACGAAGAGGAAGATACAGTAAAACACCTACCCCCTTATTCATAAACGTTTACTAAAGTTGAGAAGCCGATAATAATCGTTTGTCCCTTTCCGACGTATTGGTATGATGGAAAGGGACAAACGATTATTATCGGCTTGTCAACTTTAGTAAACGTTTATGAATAAGGGGGCTAATGTGTGAATGTCACGGCCTCGCCAGACAACGAATGAAGGACTTTGGAGCGGGATATCTGGAACCAAAGGACTTTAAAACGCTACCCATGAGCTCCATCATCCGACTCTTAGAGGATATAACCAATGGAGACGCTTTGTCTAAAATTTTCGGTACAAAATAGTCTGCCGTTTTTTGCGGGGGAGGGGCACATCAAATGTATAGGTACGTTATGTCAGATAAACGTCAGTCCATACATATGGTTGACATGTGGTTGACCATTGGCCGCCTATTTTCGACAGAGGGGAACGCCTGTTAATGGCGACTCCATTGTTAATTACTCCGAGATCCGACTCATGGATATGGTGGGAAAAGCTCTTGAGTAGTTGACGGATCTTCTCTAGGGGGTAATTGCACAAAAGATCCCTATGGGTCGAAGTGTATCCGCAAGGGCCCCCGAAAACAATAAGATAAGATAAGATCGCTACCTGGGACCCTATTACTACGACTCCACTGTCCGTCTGTCTGTCACCAGACTGTATCTCATGAACCGTGATAGCTAGACAGTCAAAATTTCCACAGATTTCTATTGCCGCTATAACAACAAATACTAAAAACAGGATAAAACTAATATTTACGTGGTGCTCCCATATAGTAAACGTGATATGTTCGGCGCTTTTTTGCGTAATGGTACGGAAACCTTCGTGCGCGAGTCCGGCTCGCACTTGGCCGGTTTTTATTTAATTATAGATTTTTATTTACAGAAGCAACTAACAGCTGTGGAGTTATTAGAAAAAGCGAAAGCCCTTCAAAAGGCCAAGTAAGTTACTTATTTAAAAAATATCACCAAGAAAACCAAGAAAAGTCTGCAACGATTATGATCAGAGATGGTCAAAATTTATTCGAATGACGAATAACGAATAAAAATAACCAAAATTTATTGCGAATGACGAATGAAAATGTCGGATGATTATTCTTATTTGAATAAATTATAATGGATTGGATCCTAAACTACGTCCAATTCATCTGCGAATAATTTATTGGTCGAATGAATCGTTTCGAATAATTTGTTTATTGGAATACCTTATTAACTTTTCACGGTTTAGAAAGATTTGGCAATTGTGATGTGCTGATGTGCATTGCAACTACCTAAATAGTTGCTGTAATTATAAATTATACGCTGTGAGATTCAATCTGAAGCAGACAATTGATCCGCGTATAAATCTTCATCATCATCATAATTTAAGAGCATGGCTCTTGTCGGTGGAGTATGCGCCAGTTTTCGCGGTCCTCGGCCAGGTTCTTTAAGTCCCTGTAAAACACGACATTTGCTTTTGCTTTTAGTTGAAGCTAGTAGAGGAAGAGGAAAACCACGAGCAAGCTATATACAACAACTAAAAGCAAAAGTATAAATCTTACGTGAATAAAAATATTGTGAATTATTGTTTATTCGAATGATTATTCCGATAAAAGTTTATTCGAATGTTGTCCATCTCTGATTATCATAGCATACACAGTGCAAGTGTTATTATTAAGTTAGTTTAAACGTCATTTTTCTATGAAATTATGACGTAAAAATAACACTTGCATTGCGTGTGCTATCAAAATCGTTGCAATCTTTTCTTGGTTTAACTCTAGTCGTTTTTAAGTGTGACAAGTGGGCTTCTGAAATTATATTACAATCTCACCAGATTACAATACAATACTCTTTATTGCACACCTCACATACATTACGTTTTTGATTTATTGACAATACATTTGTTAAAAAATGGTTTATATAATTATTGCATTTATTCCAGGGCACAAATGGTAACCCAAAAACGTGGTCGCAAGCGCCGCGGCGCCCTACCCCCGCCGCACGAGCTGTTATCGTCTCCCAACTTTAAGCTGTTCCTGTATTCATGCAAGCTGTGCGCTTTCAAGTGTAACGCCATCAAGGAGCTGACGGCACATAAGGTTGATATTCTTATATTTAATATGAAACACCTACTGACATGACAAAAAATTATCAAAGGTTGTCTGGAAGAGATCGCTTTTTAGAGATAAGACCGCCTGTTGTTTAACCTCTTCTTCCTGTATTATTTGTTTTGTTTTCTGTAATGAGGCGTGTATTTAATTAAGAGTATTTGGCGTGGCTCACTCCGCGATTTCGTCGCGATCGCGATCATTTATCCATATATATAAATTTTTTTGATAATTTTATTCGTGTTTATTTTGAGTTATAGTAATGTATCGATAGTTGGCAGTAAATTTACAGTGACTACAACATTTACTATGACAGGACCCCTCTATACTATCTATTCTTTTTGCGGTCATATCGTACCTAGTAGTATTACTTATTCTGTGGCTTGGTCCCGCGCAGGCGGCGGAGCACGGGCCGGGGGGCGCGCGGCTGAAGGGCGCGCGGGCGGCGGCCACCACGCTGCAGTGCGCGCGCTGCCCCTTCCGCGGCGGCTCGCACTCGCAGGTACGTTTTTTTATATACAGGGTGCTTCCTGTAACAGGAGCAATAAATTAAACTAAAGGCTGTACTCCTCAAACTGACCAACATTTGTTCGGCAACTTTTAAAAATTATGAATCCTTTAGACTCCCTCTTTTTCATACAAAATAAATATTGCCTTCGATGTACGCTAACATCAGTGTGTTTGACGTTACTTGTCACGCTTTTAACATAACAAAATTTGTAATACATTGCGTCTTAGAATAAACTTTAAAGTGTAATAAAAATCAAACCATGAGTTATTTTCAAAAGTTGCTGAACAAATGTTGGTCAATTTGAGGAGTACAGCCTACAGTTTAATTTATTGCTCCTGTTACAGAAAACACACTGTATATTAATTTTTATATATGGGCTCATTTAGACGATGCGAGAACTCGCATCCGAGTCTCATACCATTGCGGATTTTGATCGGTCGGTTGAATTAGACGTAACCAACACTCCGCAATGTAACTAAAATCGCATGCGAGTTCGCGCGCCGTCTAAATCAGCCCTATCTGTTGACTCCATGCATGAACAGTTTTTATGATTAGGTTCGGTAGTTATTTGTTTTTGTTTCTGTTGTTTCGTTTTTAGCAATAAAATTAATAAGTGTGAAGAAGCACGGTATTGGACGAAGAGGTGGGCATCATTCGAATAAACAATGATTTATTCACATGTGATTTATTCGCGAATAATTTATCCGCGGATAAATCATTCGATCACTTTTCAACTAACGAATGACTTATTCGTTATTTGATTCGAATAAATCCACGAAAATTATTTAAGTTTTTTGGCTTATTCCATTCAAATAACGAACACGAATAATAATATGTTTAATGTGACTTGTTATTAGTGTATATTTGTTCTGACAAGCTAAAAATTGTTAGAGTTAAAGGATAAACCTAGGTAGTATAATAAACAAAGGATTAGCGTAAACAATGAATTACTCACACACAAAGTTAGTAACTTTCTAGCCTGACCTAGAAAGAGATAGCTATATAATAAAAGAGTGAAAAACCCATTTTTTCACAGCAGGTTTTTGCTTCAGTGCGAATCTGGCAACGCATAATTTATATTTACAGTAGCTATTTAGGTAGTTTCAAGTAGTTGCATTGCACATTACAGTTGCCAAATCTTTCTTAACCCTGAAAAGTTAATAAGGTATTCCAATAAGCAAATTATTCGTGGCAATTCATTCGACGAATAAATAATTCGCGGATAAATTATTGGACGAATAATTTATTCAAATAAGAATAATCATCCGACATTTTTATTCGTCATTCGCGATAAATTTTGTTATTCTTATTCGTTATTCGAATAAATTTGCCCATCTCTGATTGGAAGTGATAAAAATTACCCTCAAAACCTGTCAAAACAATAAAAACACCAATAAAGTTTGAAATAATTATTTTCAGTTAATGAAACACGTGCAGGAGCAACATTTAAAAGACACAAATGGTAAGTGAAGAATAATAATTTATTCTTTTTATTTTTTATCATGGCAACTAACGTGGCAAAAAATTATTAACCATAGCAGAATATGTGGCGTTTCCAACCAAACGGGTACTTATTATCGGTTGTCAATAAGACGCTATTAAGCTTAGAACCACCGGTGGTGTAACACTCTTACAGTAGATGTCGCTAGGGTCTCCTTGACCCATAATATGGTGGAAAGGTTTGATGGCTATGGATGAGGATCGCGTCAAATGCCGTCTTTGGCGTCGTTGTCACGATTTTGCGTTGACGTCAATTGCCGTCAATGGCGTTCAAAAGGTTAAAAAATAAAATAAGACGCTATTTCCAATAAAGCTTCCCTTTAGAGTCTTAGCGTTTTATACCATAGATAATTTTCTTTGATTTCAGCGGAAGTATACCTGAATTCAGCGGAAGCGGAAGCAGCGGATGTCCTGGTCTGTGGCGCGTGCGGGTTCGAGTCCGCGTCGAGGCCCGAATTCCGGCGCCATATTGAAGACAAACATAACGTTAACGTCAGTTGAGACCTCTAACTATTGTTACTGCTCTTATCAACGTTCTCGGAAACGGCTCTAACGATTTCGATGAAATTTGCTATATGGGGGTTGGGGGGGGGGCGATAAATCGATCTAGCTAGGTCTTATCTCTGGGAAAACGCGCATTTTTAAGTTTTTATGTTTTCCGAGCAAAGCTCAGATAGTGTTAGCAATGTTAGGATCAGACCGGGGAGTGTAAGGCACTGGTCCCACCGCGAGCTAGTAAGCTATGAGCTATCGGCTATAAACACGAACAAAAGATAAGCACTCCCGTGTAAATAAAAGAGACACGGCGATATTTATAGTTACTCGCCCAGAGGTGAGCTATATAGCCGATAGCTCATAGCTTACTAGCTCGCGGTGGGACCAGTGCCTATATTTCATTTTATAGCGTGACGTGATGTACGCGTTTGCGTTAAGTGTAATTTTGTATGGAATTTAGAGTTTCTAAAACTGCCCGCTTGGCGCGGTGTTCAAAATTCCATACAAAAATAGACATAACGCAAACGCAACTATCGCTCTTGCACATTCGAGCGATAAAGAAATTTCGTATATCGCGGTAGGGCCTCTGATCCCCAGCTAGGCCTTATTTAGCAATACAAGCTGATGACTGTATCGTATTAGGAAATTAATGTTATGTAAATTTAATTAGGAAAATAAATTATACAATTATTATTGAGTTTTATCTGTTCCTTTAATATAATTAGACTCTGTCCACTTTAACTTTGCACAAACTTGGCAATAAGGTATGATACATACCGGTTGTGGCCTGTAATATGAGCAAAAAATTAGACTGTAGGCCATACTCCTCATACTAACATTTGTTCAGCGACTTTAAAAAAAAAAAACTTGTGGTTGGATTTTTAATACACTAAAGTTTATTCTAAGACGCAACGAATTGCGAATTTTGTTTTGTTTAAGGCGTGACAAGCAACGTCAATCACAATGATATGGCGTGGCGATGGCGTCCATTGAAGATAATATATATTTTGTATGAAAAATAGGGAGTCTAAATAATTCATAATTTTTAAAAGTTGTAGAACAAAAGTGTCACCGTTTGAGGAGTACAATCTATGTTTTAATTAATTGCTCATGTTACAGGCCACACCCGGTATACCTATAAACTCCATATTTGATGTAGCACTTGGCATGAAATGAAAATTTAGCCTGGTCGGACAAGGTTTTCAAGGTGTATAGCAATAAAAACAAGCAAGGAATTGATTAAAAACTTTATTTCAGTCATAATACCATACATTCGATAAAATTGTTTTTCTAGTTCAATATCTATACATTATGAATAGTTTTCTGTATACTGCAAAACGTAATTCAAGACCAATAAAAGTAAGAAATGTTGCCACTTTTTTACTAGCGCGTCTTGTATTTATGTACAAATAAATAAATAAAAGTACTTTTTTAAATAGTAGGAGTAAAATTACTAATGAATAAATTATCTTAGCGTGATTATTTATCAAAAGGAATTTACAATTTTAGAAACAAATTATTGTAATGGCAACATTGTCTCACTTTTTTTGGTCTTGAATTACGTTTTGCAGTATAGAAAATGTAACCAAATAAACGCGCATTTCAGGTTTTTATTTTGCAAATTGCATACCTATACCGTTTCTTTGTTGGTTTTTGTTTAATATTTCACTAGAAAAAAACAGTTTATCGCTGAAATAATATTCAAATTTACACGACTTAGGCCCACTTGCACCATCCCACTAACCTGGGGTTAAACCGTTAACCTAGTGTCAAATTGTACTGGTAACCATGGCAACTCTCATTCCACTAACGACTGGGTTAGTGGAATGGTGCAAGGGGCCTTAGTGACATTTCCAGATGAGGATTTTATGAGATAGCTTTATGGTACATTCACGTCTGAAAATATCGATACGGACAAAGCGCCAAAAATATGTAATATGTACATTGTGCAGTCAACTGTAAAAATATGGGCGCACAAATCATCTCAAAAATATGTCCCATAGTCCTTCTGTCAGCGAATTAAGAACTAATGGGACATATTTTTGAATAAGTTGGCTACATCCATATTTTTGACACTATGTCCGTATCGATAGTTTTACACGTGACTGTAGATGTCTAATAGTTTTATCTACAATATAATATTGAATACCACTTCAGCGACCTCAATACACCTCAAACTTTTAAACAGCTATTTCATTTATTCTAAAAATCCACATACGTAAGTACCTAGTCTTAATTGCGCCTAGTACTTCTGTCTGCGCCCGTTTTGCTCTTAATGGGCGTCCAGACGAGACAATCAAATTTACAATTGACGTCAATTTCATCAAGCGTCCACAATTCAATCATCGATTTTAAATTTATGTTGACATTCGAGCGCTTGAATTAAAAAAATCACCCAAACGCGCATAATAAGCGTCAAAAATTGGCACTCTTGCGTCCGCACCTCCATTTGATCCTTGGAGGATATAACCAAACGGAGACGCCATGTCTGTAATTTTCGGAACAAAAAAGGTTTGCCGATTTTTGCGGGGGAGGCGCACGTCAAATGTATACGTAACGTAAAAATAGCCATGTCAGATAAACGTCAGTCCATACAATGTGTATGACCAATGGCCGCCTGTTTTCGACAGAGGGGAACGCCTGTTAATGGCTACTCCGTTTGGTTATATGCTCTTTTTTGTGACAAACAAGAATTTGACACTAAACGTAGGAGTAGGATTGACAGGTAGAGTCAGACAGAAAAGTCTGCGGCGATTTTGATAGTCCACGCAGTGCAAGTGCAAGGGTCATTTGAAACGTCATACTTATATGAAATTATGACGTGTAAATAACACTTGCACTGCGTGGGCTATCAAAATCACTGCAGACTTTTCTTGGTCTAACTAACCGGCCGGCCAACCACATCGTCCCGCCTGGATACCGCATTACTTTTACACTAATACTTATTATTCTTATTAAATAAGCGAGCTCTATCTTAAGGGGCCCACTGATTAACAGTCCGCCGGACGGTATCGGCCTGTCAGTTGTACGGAACTGTCAAAATTTTGTTCTAACTGACAGGCCGATACCGTCCGGCGGACTGTTAATCAGTGGGCCCTTTTAACCTACAGGTCGTATCACGAAAGCTGGCACGAATGGAATGTACGAAACATTCATTGTATGAGTGAGACATATATCGGTATACAGCCAGAGCCGTCATTTTATTGGCAGTGAGGAGACACTCGTGCCTTCGGGCATTCTCGGCTCCGTTAGGCTCAGCATTGCTCCAAACTCCGAGCAATTATTAGGGTTGACACAACTTGAATCCCTTTTCGTGCACGACCACAGATAAGAAAATGACTTGAATTTTGACAAACCTAAATAGCCGATAGGGATAGTGCCATATATTATGACTCCTCTACACGATGGGCCAACGCCGGCCACTCCAAGGGACGCAGTCATGCGGTAGAATGAGATAGCAATATCACTTGCTCCCTCCAACGCATAAATGCGTCCCTTGGAGTGGCCGGCGTTGGCCCATCGTATAGAGGAGCCATTATAAAGGTGCATAAATCACGCGAGGTTCGAAAAAGTAGCAAAACACCTAGCGTGATTTGTGCACAAATCCTTTCTGTATGGTAGTACTATTAGGTACTTATTCTGTGATGATACACATAGATAGAGTCGGACCAAAAAAAGTCTGCAGCGGATTTGGTAGCCCACGCGCAGTGCAAGTGTCATTTATACGTCATAATTTCATAGAAGTTTGACGTTTAAAATAACACTTTCACTGCGTGGGCTATCAAATACTCTGCAGACTATTCTGGGTCTGACTCTATTTTCATTCACTCATTCGTTCCATTCGTGCCAGCTCTTGTGAATTGACATCTACAGGGTGTGTCTGAGCATGGGGCTTTAAATCCAGGGCTTGATTTTACTCGCTAAACTAAGCTACTTTTACTACGGGACCAACCCGGAAACCGGGAAAATTTTTTGGCTTTTCCATAGAAAACGTCGACATCTGATCAGCATGCAAAATGTATGAAAAAGTAAAAAAAATTCGGGATTTCGGGGTTGGTACCACAGTAAAAGTAGCTCAGTTTAGCGAGTAGAATCGAGCCCTGGATTTAAAGCCCCATGGTCAGACACACACTGTATGTATATCGAGATACTGCAGAACGGTTTTTAAGGGCATTTCCTTTCGAGCTGCCCTTTGCCGCCCTCGTCGTATTCCTGTGACGATATCCACATCTGTTGGAACGAGCCGATGGACGCTAGGATGGACCCGCCTGTGACAAAAAGTGTGTATTTGGTTATAGCATCGAGAAATATAACTACTACTTCTGCTATTCCTCGTTTTTTTAGCATTAGAAAAAAGGTAAACAATCTTGATGTGTCTTTTAATTGAAAAACACATTTTAAAAATAAGTTATGGCAAATATGTAACAATTATGAATCTAATACGATCATTTATATTCTTCTGCTTTCATAAGTAATAGTTTTTGATTTTTTTTTTTTAAACAATTATGGCCTGGATGCGAGTCCTTTAAGCCAAGTCTTTATTTTGCTATTGTTAGAACACTTCATTTAAAGAGTTAAATGGCAAAGAATGCACTAATAATTTTATTACAACACACTTCACTTTATATCTTCAACACTGTTGATTTTATATACTTGTATAATGGAACGTAACTGTCAACATTTTTAAGAATATCGGTGAGGCGGCGGGGGACATTATTATCAAACACTTCACTTAATTCACTTGCAAGGATGAGTCTTTCAAACGCAAACACTTGGCATTTAAATATAAGGTGTTCAACATCTGCAACGCTACCATTCTGGCAGTGAGGACATGTACCATCGGCTATAATCGAAAATCTGGCTAAGTGCGCTGGTGCACAGTTGTGACCAAACCTCAATCTATTGATGGTGGTAATAAAGCTACGACTTCCAATCTTTATCTTCTCATACCAAGGCTTTCCAGGTAAGTCGGTTTGAATACTAGCGTACCATCTTCCTTTTGTCTCTCTATCTTTGGTCCATAAATCTATCCACATCTTAGCCACTACAGTCTTAACAGAAGCTTGACAATCAGTTAGTGGAATTCTGGTACTACATCTTACATCTAATTCGTTGATACCTAAATAAGCAGCTTTGTCTGCAACTTCATTCCCTGTTATACCAGTATGGGATGGAATCCACATAAAATTAATATTTACATTATTATTTTTCAGTTGTAATAACAACTTTTTAATTTGGTACAATATAAAATTATCTTTATAATGCAATTGATTATTCTGTAATCCATAAATTAAACTAAGTGAATCAGTGAAAATAAAGAAATGCTTATATTCTGACATTCTTAATATAACTTTCAGGGCTTCAAATACAGCATATGCTTCAGCCGTAAATATGGAACATAAATCATTCAACCTAAAGCTTTGTACAAATTTAGTCTGAGGATCATACACTGCACTTCGAACATGGGACTCTGCTTTACTACCATCTGTGTATAATTTGTAATAATTGGGAATTTGTGATAAGAAATGTAGAAAATCAGTATTATTATTGATAGATTTTGTGCATACTGTAATGTTTAAAAGTTTACTATTAAAGCTATCGTCATAACATGGCCAAATTTCATTTTTATATATATTACTAAACTTAGCTTCCACCTGTAAGAGTAATGCTGTTAACTTAGGAATTCTGGGATGACCCTTTATTCTTCTTATTATACTTTGATTATTTTTAGCATATATCTTAATTAAATATCTGTAAGCTAACAACACCCATCTGACAGGTAAAGGCATTGTTTTTGTCTCTACTTCCATTGCTCTTATTGGGGTTGAACACATTGCTCCCGATATTATTCGCATTGCCTTATTTTGAATTATTTGTAACTTATGTGTGTGATCAGTATTCATATGTACAAGAAAACTATAATCAAAGTGACTTCTGACTAGGGTTTTGTATAGTAAGGACAGTACTTTAGGGTCGGCACCCCAAGATATACCGGCAAGACATCTCATAATATTTAAACCTTTAACAGAATTACAAATTATGTGCTTAGCATGTAGCTCAAAATTTAAATGATTATCTATTACTACGCCTAGAAACTTATGAGAAGGAACTTCTCTAATAATCCCATTATTATATACAATATTTACATTTGTTGTGTCTTTGCTCACTATTAATAACTTGCTTTTGTCAGGATTTATCTTTAAGTGTAAATAATTATTGTAATAAACTTGAAGTTCATTAAGTGCATTATTAATGTGAGCTTTAGCTACATCTAGATTAGAATTAATAGAATATATTACAAGATCATCTGCAAATTGCAGTATACTAACATTAGAACTATTTACAAATGAGTTTATCTCGCTAGTGTACAAATTATACAGTAAAGGAGACAGCGTTGCTCCTTGCATTGTGCCTTTGGAAACTTGTCGTGGTCCATGTAATATGTTATTAAATTTTACATATAGCTCTCTATCATCTAAGAAATTAAATATCCATTTGCATAATTTCCCAGGGATATTAATATTAGATAGAACTTTTACTAGTATTGTAGGATCAACATTGTCAAATGCTCCTTGTACATCTAAAAATATACAAACAGCATGTGACTTGTTATAATTAGCTAATTTTAAATCAGAAACAAGAGATATGAAGCTGTCAGAACAGCTTCTACCTCGTCGAAAGCCGTTTTGAAATGGAGGCAATATGTTGTTTGCCTCAACATACCAATCAAGTCTAGTCTTTATCATATTCTCAAAAACCTTACCAATACATGATGATAGAGAAATTGGTCTATAAGAGTTGGCCTCACTAGGAGGTTTATCTGGTTTCAAAATAGGTACTACACATTGTGATTTCCAAGATTGAGGTATTTTGCCATGTATCCAAAGTAAATTCATAATTCTTAGTAAAACTTTTTGACCATTAACATGCAGCTTCTTTAAAAGTAGGTATGGTATATCATCTAAGCCTGGGGTAGTATTTTTCCTAGATTGCAGACTTACAATGAATTCCTCCCAAGTAAAAGGTTCAATAAGGTACTTAGACTCATTGTTATCATTGTTACTTTCAAATAAACTTTCTATAGAGCTAGGATCGTTACTACAACCTTGGGTTAGTTTAGTTATAAATGGTTCTATAAATTCATCATTTTTAATTATCTGCTTAGATTTTAATCCCTTAAAACGTTTAATATTGTTCCATATTAACCCAATAGGTGTACATCGATTTAAAGAAGCACAAAAACTACGCCAACTACTAGTTCTTTCCTCTGCTATTGTGCGTTTTTTAAGAGCAACAAGTTTCTTGTACGTAATATAATTTTCTATGGATGGATTCGCCCTGTAATATTTTAATGCCTCGTAGGCTTTAATGACAATATCCTCACATTTTTTATTCCACCAAGGAACCGGCGGTCTGCTGATAAAGTTTGTATTTTTAGTAAGTTTTGGGATACATTGTATTTTTAATAGGTGGAGTTCAGAAGTAAATTTGTCATATAATTGTATAGGATCATTCTCATTTAAAGGAAAATCCGAGAATACCTCTTCTGAAAGCTCTTTATATTTATTCCAGTCAGCTTTAGTATATATAAATTTATCTATAGGGGCACTTATTTGATATTTTTCAAGAGAGGTCAATATACTAACTATAGTAGGGTAGTGATAACTGCCCATAGGGTCGTCGTGGACTTGCCACTCGCACAGAGGTGCTATGCTTGCACTGCAGAAGCTAACATCGATCGCTGAAGGATTTCGATTAGGGTAAGTAACTGTAGTTGGGTTTCCGTCATTTAAGATACATAAGTCTAAGTCACTTATAATATCGAACAGTGTGTTACCTCGGGATTGGTTAGTAGCGCAACCAAACGCTGTATGATGTGCATTGAAATCTCCTGATATTATTATAGGTGTTGGTAATTTTTCAATTATATTTTTAAGTCTATTTAGTCTTATGTGTGGACGGTTTGGAGGACAGTACACACATAAAACAGATAAAGGCCCTCGGTCAGTCACAATTGAGATCGCTACATTTTGAATACTTTCATAAAAGTTAGTCTGTATAAAAGTATGTTTGTATATATTTTTAACAAGTATAGCAACTCCGCCATGTCCATTTTTACTATATTTGCAGTAAATATTATAATTAGGTATTCTAAAAGCAGTAGTTGGTTTTAACCAGGTTTCATTAAGAAGACAAACATCAATATTATTAAGTTTTAAAAAATTAATTAGCAACGGTTTTTTATTTGAAACAGATTGAATATTGAATTGAGCAATACGAATGTGTGTAGGATCCATTATTTAATGTTTTTAATAAGCATATCTTTAATAGAACTATTAGTGATTGGGTTGGAATCGGTCTTGTTGGCTAATTCTATGAGAGTGCTAACCAGTGCATTCATTAAATCTGTATTCTGTAACAATTCTTTTTTAATGTCAAATTTCGGGATTTCTGCTGGTGTAGAAAGGACAGGTTTTTGCGATTGTGTTTTTGGTGTTTTTTCAGGTCTTACAGTTTTGCTTTTGTCAGGTAACGCCGGAAACTCGACTTTTCTCGTGTCAGCCTTAGAAGCATATGTGATGTTTGTCTTCTTTTCCATTATTTTTTTAAGTTTTACAGGACAAGCTTTTGAAATTGCCAAGTGGGGGCCGCTACAATTGGCACAACATAAGTCATTCGGTTTTTCACAGTCCTTATAAAAGTGGTCGCCCGAGCAAATGGAGCAACGCTTTTTTCCGTTACATACTTTAGCTGCATGATTAAATTTAAAGCATTTGAAACACTGCAGTAGTGGAGGCACATATTCAAATACTCGGTACGAGAATAAATCGTACTGTACATTGTCCGGTAGTACATGCGACAAGAATGTAATGCTCACCGTCTGTAAGGGAACACGATCCTGTCCGATTTTTTTGGTGAAGCGGCGGACCGCTATGATCTCATAAATAGAGCTCAACTTTGTGTATAAATCCTTGTTCGAGATATTGACTGGCACGAATCGAATTATCCCAGTTTTTTCGATTTGGGTCGCCGGTATGTACGCCTTCATGTTGTTTTTGGTCAAAAATGCAGTGTTGCTTAGAAAGTTGTTTGCATTATTATATTGCTTGAAAACGACTGCAATTTTGTTAGCGTTTACGCGCTGTATAGCTGTTACACCTTTTATGCCATTTGTGAATATGTGGTTGAGAAATATTGGACTTTTATTTCCCAATCTGTCCTTTGCGTCCACATGCTCTACAAAAACTTTAAACTCTAGTTTTCCCGAGTTCTCAGGGTATAGTCTTTTGTAGTCCGGTTTAAAGTACGGTAAATAAGCACTATTAGTTTGCTCACCCCCGCCGCCATCGTCCGTGCCGCCTTGGCCGTCGGTTTTGGAGCGCTTGAGGGTGGGCGGGTTTTCCCCGCCCCCCTCGTTATCTCCCATTGTTAAAACACTATATAACTATAATTATTTACAACTTTTAACATTAAATATATACAAGTTAAGTCAGTTTAAACTACTTTAAACTAATAAATAACAATTTTTAAAAGTTGGAGCGCAAATTTTCCGTCTACTTTTTTTAAATTCCCGCCAAAGAATCCAGTTTTTGATTTTTAAAAAGCGTTTTTCAATTAAAAGACATGCCAAGATCGCTTACCTTCTTGCAAGTTCTTTCTAATGCTAAAAAAAATGAACTATAGAAATATAGTAGAGAAAGAGTGGTAACTCCATACATGAGTTCTCTTATCAAAACGCGCGTTATTTCGTAGGCGACATCTGGCGTCTAGTAGTGGAATTTATCAGTAATGTTAGTTGATAATAGATGTCGCGACGAACGAAAACTAATGCTCAACAATTTTGAGCTAAGGGGTCATCCATTAATTACGTCACACGAATTTCTAGGTTTTTTGACCCCTCCCCCCTCCTTGTCACACTTGGTCACATTTGGCAAACCCCTACCCCCTAATGTGACGTCACATTTTTTTCTACGAAATTGCCAAATCGAATTAAGTAAGTATCTAAGTATTATTAATAATTTATCAAAATATTTTTGACGATATTAGTAATTTTATAACCCAAAACTGCTTAGGAAAGAAAATTAAACGAATAAAAACGATTATCGTTTTAAAAACTTGTTATTTAAATGTATAGCGAATAAAATAATTTAAATAAACTTTCGGTTACTGGTGAAGTTAAAGTGACGTCACAACATTTTCTTGAAACCCCTTTCCTCCCCCTAAACGTGTGATGTAATTAATGGATGACCCCTAATTTTATAACCGGATTAAATCGAACTCTATTTTAACTCCTTCTGTTTCTAATATTAGTTGTACATTGTTTTAGTAGTACATTTTTCGTCATCTGGTGTAAAGTAGCGGTACTGATAGTTCCACTACTTGACTTCAGATGTTGACTATGAAATAACGCGCGTTTTGGTAAGGAAATTGATGTATGGAGTTACCACTATTTCTATAGTTATACAGTAAAATTTCGATAATGCGGCACTTCGATGGTCCGGAATACCCCGTAATCCGGCATTAAAATTGCAACATTTTCGCCGTTCAATATTTTTATAAATGACTAAGTTCCAGATAGGAGTAGATTTTTGTTTGAATGAAGTATTTTAGTATAATGTATTTCTACGACATACTAATAAAAACCGGGCAAGTGCGAGTCGGACTCGCGCACGAAGGGTTCCGTCGTATCGTTTAAGTCCTTATTCATTGATATTTATTATGTTATTTCTTTTCATGGTATTTATTACAAAGTTATAAATTATTAGCATAACCGATTATTATTATAAATACCACCATCGATAATCTGCGAAGGTCGCGACACGCATCCCTACAAGCGGGTAGTAAAAGGGGCGGGGCCGGCCTAAAGATTTATGGCCACATCGGAACGATCCTTTGGCGTCTACAATAGTGTAGGGTGTTATAATAGTTTTCACCACACCAGGCGGCGTAGCACGGTCGCTTTTTTATTAGTGATGTACCGACTATTGATTTGGCCGACTAGCCGACTAGCCGACTAATCGGCGCTCGGATGGCCCATTAGTCGGCCGACTAGTCGGCTAGTCGGCCGGATCATTAGTTTCGTCTAAGTTCGATTCAGATGCACTTAAAAACAACCGTTTTATCCCTTTCTATTCGTCATATTATAAATATACATATAGTAACGCTGAAAAATGAAATGAACAAAAAATTCTTAAGGCTATATGTCATACGACAATTCGAACAAAAGTTTTCGTAAATAGGAATGTGGGTAAAATAGGTGAAAAGCTTATGGTAAATATTTGCTGTTTATATCTTTTTGCCCCGTTTTTCTGTCATTTATAAAGTGCCGACTAATCGGCCATTTTTGCCGACTAGTCGCCGACTAATCGCCGACTACAAATAAGGCCGGATAGTCGGCTTTCCCGACTAGTCGGCGACTAGTCGGTACATCCCTAGTTTTTATCCCTTGTCACCATGCCTGTCACGTTCTAACAAGTATGTTAGTGCGAAAGGGACGCGCATAGTGATAGTCGATAAAAATGGAACCGTGCTGCGCCCGCAGCACGGAAAGAATTACTTTGCACTTCAAAAACTAATAGCAAAGTTGCATTTTATCCATATGTGAGGCAAAGTAATCATGCAAATTTTGAGTTGTTTTCTTATGTTTGCTGGTAGAATTGACTTTTAAATGATGATTTTGGATGATAAATATTTAATAACATTCATTTGGATTTGATTTTGTTTGATATTTTACATTTAATATTTGCTTCGGGTTGGTGTGGTGAAAATTTTTGTGTTTCACTCGGGGGCAAATTTTGTTTAACCTTCGTGCTTTGAAACCCTCGCAACGCTCAAGATTCCATTTTTAGAACCACTCGCTACGCTCGTGGTTCAATTTTGGAATCTTCCGCTTGCTCGGGTATCAATACTAGCACGAGCGGTTAAACAACAACTTTGCCCCCTTGTAAAACAATAGTACATTATTGTCGAGGCTCGGAAGTAGCTACTTGCAGGCTGAGGATTCGTTTTAAACGGACGACCTTGGGAGTCCGTTTAATTGAATCCGAAGCCAGCAAGTAGCCTTCCAGCCGAGTCATATATAGTGCTTTTCTCAAAAATGGTGCAAGAAATATAAATATCATAGAAATATTTTACAAAACCAACGTTCTTACGTATATATTTTCACAGAAAAAAGCCCTTGCCGCCTTTTTTTTTTAATAAAAAAATAGAAGTGTATTTTTCTGCCGAAAATACGCCAACCTATTTGAGACAACTAAATAGTCGCGGTACAAATCATCTGTTTGGCTGTTTAATGGGCCTGTGCCTTCATTTAATATGGCCATTTCAAATTTTAAAAAGTCTGGAACTCGACAAATAATGGAATTTGTATGCAACATTGCAGTCCCAAAAGCGAGACTGCAATGTTTTTAACTTTTTAATTTTTGAGTGACCATAAACTACGCGCTTCGCGACCTATTTTTTAGACGGCAAAGTCGACTTTGCCGTCCATTTTTGAGAAAATAACTATTATAGTGTTACCGATCCAGGCGGCGAAGCGGCGCTCGGTGGGCGAGGGCGCGGCGTGGCTCTTGAGGCGGTGCGCGGACGGCGCGCGCGCCGCCAGCTCTGCAAGTTCATACTACATTAACCCCGCACCAACAACACACATGTATGATAATAAGCAGTGTTATGGCTCCTCTACACGATGGGCCAACGCCGGCCACTCCACGGGACGCAGCCATGCGGTAGAATGAGATAGCAATATCACTTGCTCCCTCTAACGCATAAATACGTCACTTGGAGTCAGGGCTCGGAAACCGGTATTTGCTCCATGCAAAAATACCGTTATTATTACGTTCTTTTTCGTTCTTTGGTTTATTATTTCTTTTTTAATTGGACAATCTGATAACACAAATTCGATACCTAAATAAATGATCCGGTCTTACGTACAAAGCATAAAATAATTCAAAATATTGGTCTATTTCGGGGTTTTTAAAAAATACCGGTTCCGAGCCCTGCTTGGAGTGGCCGGCGTTGGCCCATCGTGTAGTCCTAGCTATAAGGGTCGGTCACATCAAACGGTTCGTATCGTTAAAGAGTTCATAAAATTTTTATGTATGGAAAGTTTCATAGTGGCGCGCCGGCTGACGTTGAGCAGTCTGTCAAATGTGGTTGGTGCAAATGGGCCTTACGACAATAAGGGCCATTTGCACCATCCCACTATCCCGGAGTTAAGCGGTTAAGCCGTTAATCCAGTGTTAAATTGTACTGGCAACCATGGTATAACTCCAGGTTTAACCGGTTAACCCCGGATCAGTGGAATGGTGCAAGTACGCCTTATTCTAGTAAATGTATATCAGTAATATATGTGTTACCCTTGGCGAGGCGCTCCAGCCAGCCGGGCGTGTTGGCGCCGCCGCCGCACGCCA